>NC_030420.2:22499922-22784922 GCF_001660625.3 Ictalurus punctatus
ACTTCCAGTAACGTGGAAATATTTGAATTCCATGTATGATTAAGGCGTTAGTCTAAAAACAAGAGAAAACTAAAGGTGTTGTGAGTCAAAACTGCAGAACTTGACATGCAAAATTGACACAACATGCAGCTTAATATTTCCTAATTAAAAATAATAATAAAATCGATCCCTTCAGGTAAAGGTCTGATGTTCCAGTGCTCTTTTTTTTATTTCATTTATTATTTTAAAAACCACACATCAACGAAATCAAATTTTAAAAATGTTGTTGATTTAGGGAATTCTGTTAGCTTCATTATTAAAGTTTAGCATAAAACAGCAGCTTATGACAATATTGGTATTTGACAAGTTAGAGGCCTGTGACAAATGCACTATTACTGTGTGTTAATTAAAATCTGCCTCAAATCATCCTGATTGAGGAACTGTAAAACTCAGCTGAAGAGGAAAATCTCATTTTAAGGAAACTGAAAATCTAATTAGGCTCAGCTGATTCGATGAGCCCGGCCTTATTCAAAGTCTAATCAAGTAATGGGATCAGAGTGCCTAATAATTAATTACGACACTCTAAACGCCTCATTCCTAAATGACTAGAAATATCTTTGCTTTTTGTAGAGATAACACCACATACCTGTGTATGGTCAGAGTCATCCATGTTCCCTGCCACTAGGTTTAATCCCTGTACTGACACTTGTATAGTGTTACCATTGTATATAAATACAATATTCCCACAGGGGGAGGTTCCTGAGGATGGGCAATGATCCTCGTTGCAAAAAAGTATCTTTGGGAAGTGAGGGGTAAGTATATACCACTCGTGAATCACCTGCCACCTCAGCACCCCCCCCCCCCCCCCCCCACACACACAAAAACACAATCTCACAATCACCCACTGTGGTTTTACTCTGGTCCACTTCCACTATGCAAATTCTGGGTATGTCAGTTTGTGGCAGTTGACTGCCTTAGATATATTAAACCTCGAGGCTCTCCTGCCAAGCAACTAATAAAAAAGGAATCGGGAGCAAATAAACCTCGCTGCTTACAAAGCATTTTATTTGGGTCACACACGCACACACACACACACACAGACAGACAACACGATTTCTTAAAAAATCAGGCCAGACTCACTGTAGTCTCATTTCAATTTCCCAGGCTGCATGGTGTAAAGACAGACAGCTAGCAGAGAGCCAATGTCACTAGTTATAGTGACCCTGTTAATACCTGATACTGTCCTGGCCTTCAGCCATTTCACATAATCCTATGCCTTGGACATTCAGTGTAGACACCATAATCGTTTACAAAATATATCAAAACAAGTGACATAATTATGAAATACACAAATCTTCATGTGGCAACCAAAAACATGTTGTGTTGTGTAGGCTCTGTATGAGTGAAGGTAGAAAACACAACTTCTAATAAAGCAGACTAATCTAGTTATTTGCATAGACCATTCACATCATGGCCTACATGGCATTTAATTTTTAATGCCACCGACTGCAAAAGGTGATACAGCATCAGGGGCATTAAAACCTCGGAGACTATAAACACATCTTCCCTCAGGCTTTCAGGCTCTGCTGCTTCTTAAAATCCATCTAAGCAAAAGGCAACGGAATTAAACTGACATGAATGGCAATCAGACAGATTCAGACAGGCTCGGCTCATTAAAAACAAGCAAGGCAAACAAGCCAAATGCACTAGGCAATTCTCAAAACCATAGGCAGGCAATAGATCAAGCAAACAGTGAACAGACATGAGCTAAAATAGTCAAAGTGGACATACGGTAAACAAAAGTCAAACGAACTAAACAAAACAGACAATGCAAACAGCTAAGAAAGGTCATAAGCAAATCAGAAAATTGAGAGCACAAAAAATCTTTTTGCACTACGTGCTATATCTGACACGTTCTCACTAGATCTGCGTACTGGTCAGCGCTACACTGTCACTTACTCTGCCCAGTGTCCTGTTTAGCAGCTACTGTACGGTCTTGTGTTGTTTGCACGTGCACTAATGTGTAGGTCTTATTTAGTTCTGTGTCGTCTCATGTGGTTAGTGTGTTGGTTTATGTAGCGCCACGATACTGGAGGAACGTTGTTTCGCTTCACTGTGTACCAGCTGTATATGGTTGAAATGACAATAAAAGCCACTTGACTTGACTTAAAATGGTTTAGAATCTTATGTAATTAGCAAAGCTTTGCACAATTCTGCTACTTAGTTCACCCTGGTGCTAGGGAGTCCCTGTATTGCCTTGTATCCCCTGTATTTAATCTCAGTGCATACAAGTATATGCATATATTGCATGGGTGGTGTGCGTACAGTGTGTAGCATTTTAGTGGGTTTCCTGTGGGTTCTCCAGTTTAACCCCACTGTATAAAAACATGCAGGTAGGCGGTTTGGCAAATGCGAAATTGCCTCTAGGTGTCAATGGCGTCGCATACAATTTTCAGATTTTACAAGGTGAAATCTCTGGCCTTGCACCCAGTGTTAAAGGGATCATTTCCAGAACCATTGCGACCCTGACCAGAAGAACGCAGTTAATGAGTGATTGGAGGTTTATCATTCACTCATCTTCAGTAAATATTTTATCCTGGTTAGAGCTGGAGACAATCCTGGAGACACTGGACACAAAGCAGGAGAATTCACCCCAGATGTCACCCCAGTCAACCACAGGGCTTAAGAGCTTATGTACACTGTAGAATAAAATATTTATAACAATAAAAATATTTATTCTAGCACTAATTGTAAATTACACTTGTTCTAAGACATTATATTACGATTGTAATTCAAAAGTTATACGTTTCAGTGGTATTTTTGTGGGGAAGGAAAAAAAATGAAAAAAAGAAAAAAGAAAAAATAGAAACCTTCCATCCACCTTAATACTAACAGTGTTGGCTTCCTACACTTTGTATCCCATCGGTCCCTTTGGGTTTGCACTTTTCCTATTTGGTCATTGTTTCCTGTCCTTGCAATCTTATTACTCAGTTATTCATCTTAAAACATATTATTCAGTAATGAATTACTCAATAACTACAGTCACTAATAGGAAAGGTATGTTGAGAGAGTGAAGAACCCACAAATGGCTCTTTGGAGTTGGGTAACACTCTCTTTGGTGACTGATTCCATCTTTACAGCTCAGATATAGAGAGTTTGGCTGGTTGTAGGCCGAACTCGAGGTGGTCCCTTTTATACCAGCTTCTGCTCTTCATGCCATAATTTCCATGGCATAAAACTGATTTTATCCCCTTCAGCAGTGATGGTGGATCCCGACTAACAAGAGTGCGAGATGCGTTAACCCACAGGCCTGCTTCGTTGATTTGCTGGCATGTGAATTCCCTGAGCCACTGGCTTGCTTCACTGACCTTATTTTTTGGCCCCAATTTAACCTGTGACTCTTGGTGCTCCACCTACCATGCCCACAGAGAATTACACATATTTATTTCAGTATCTGAACGTCTGCCAGACCTTGTTCTAACCTCTGTGGGACTTTTTCAGCCCCAAGTTCTATGCCGACGATATTAGCTTACCTCAGTATCTGACGCCATCCCTGAGCCTTTCTGCTGATCACTATTTTTGTTTTCAGATTTATGAATATGGATTGTCTCTCACTCTGCCTGCCAAGTAGTGTTTCCAACTATGTCTAGAAAAAGCATAATAACTGGACTGTCCCTGTTAAATATGCCATCTACATCCTTCCTATTACACCTGCACAATATTTGACTTCTCATCTGTGTTCAGCATTTCTGGCATTCCATGAATTAATGCAACGAGACTGACTCTAAACCATCTCAAATGACTACATATCATGTAAAAGAACAGTAATAGCTCAGGAAACCTCAGATTTCAAAGAAAGCTTGCAAGTTGGAAAACTAACGCCCCAAAGATAATAGGTCTATTCAATACAGATTCATTGCTTCCCATATATAGTCCACAGACTAAAAAAAGACGTTTATTTACTGTTAAAATATTTTTTAGGAAATGTGTTTTATTGTTATCAAATAATACACTCAATAACCCTAGAAAACATTACATATTAGCTTTGTAAGAAATGGACAAGTTAAATCAAATCTAATATCTCGAAGATGAGTAGGTCTAGTTGTACAAGACACAGTTTTTGGTGTCAGTAAAAATATCTGAATATCTGAACTGAGAAAAAAAATAAAACAGTGAGGAGAAGGAGAAAACAAGGTCAGCGATGAGATCTCAGTAGGTAGAGCTGGACTGTGGCTTCATTCCAACTCCAGCCTGAGAATCCGTGTGTCATATTTCTCAGTCCAATTCTGCACTCTCAATGTGTGTGTGTGTGTGTGTGTGTGTGTGTGTGTGTGTGTGTGTGACCAAAACTGCACCCTTGTTGAAGTTCAAGTCATCCAAATCACAACAATACTGCTTATACTGAGACAGAAATGATCTCCCACAATTCCTGTAATGAAAGAGAATAGCCCTAATGCTTAGAAAGGAAACAGTGCATGTTTTGTTTAGGCCCCTGTAATTTTCAGAACAGTGATTGGAGAAGATTTTTGCCTGAAGGTTTAGGGAGTCTTGGATTCAATGTTATTTGATAGACCTGTTGTAAATTAGTGCTGGTTATTCAGAGGGATGGAAATGAAAAAACCTGGCTCTTCTACAGTATATGACATGGTAGTTATTTAGTTCTATTTTAAATACAAACACACAATGAATATGCAAAAACATTACAAAGGCAAAAGTCAAGCCCCAAATTCACCATTACAATTCATTAGGTAATTCAGAAGGTAGTGGTTTAGGCAGGACTAAAGGGGATTTGGGTGTCTAGAAGAAGTGCTTTGCAAAAGTAATGATTTATTCCTTCATTAATGCAGAGCCATTATTTGTAATAAACGGTCACAAGTACATGTTGGTAACATCTTTAATTCAATTTACATAAATCCACTCAGTCTACAAGCATGTGGCACTGAACGTAATGTTGAAGAGCAGCAGGAATCTGCTGTTGGATCTGTTGTATAATCAGCTGAGAAGCGAGTGGGCTGAAACGTGGAGCTGATTTGCCCACGCAGACACACGGATGCTTGTGAACACACATACAGTACACACACAACCTTCTGGGGACTTGTTGCATAAATTCGCACACTGTAATAAGAATCATTAGATGTCTGCAGGGTAATAATTTTTCTACTGTGTGTATGAACAGTCCCTTTCAAAACTATTGGAACAGCAAGGCCAGTTCATTTTTTGTGCTATACACGAAAGACTAAAGGTTCAGATCAAAAGATGATATAGGACGAGAGTTTAGGATTTCTTTTCCAGGCTTTTTTACTGCAGCCTCTTTCAGTTGATGTTTGTTTCAGGGGGTTTCTCCCATGCATGCTCAACTGGGTTTAGGTCTGGTGATTGACTTGGCCAGTCTAAAATACTCCACTTGTCCCCCCTGATTAATCCTTTGTTGTGTTGCCAGTGTGTTTTGGATCATTGTCTTGATGCATGATGAAGTTCCTCTCGATTAATTTGGATGCATTTCTCTGTAAATTGGCACACACAATGTTCCTGTAAACTTCTGAATTCATTCTACTGCTACCATCATGAGTTACATCATCAATAAAGATTAGTGAGCCTCTTGCATCTTGTGTATGGCTTCTATACATCTGCTCTCAAAGTCTTCTCTGAACTGGGCTTTGTGATACCTTCAGTCCCGCCCTGTGGATGCTGTTGGTGATGTCAAGGACTGTTGTTTTTGGGTGTTTCTTCACACCTCTCACAATGTTCCTGTCATCAGCTGTTGTTTTCCTTGGCCGACCCATTTGGTATCTGTTGCTCAGTACATCAGTGTTTTCTTTCTTTTTGAGGACATTACAAATTGTTGTATTGCTATGCCCAATGTTTGTGCAGTTCCTATGATTGATTTTCCCCTCGTTCCTCAGCTTCAAAATGGCTTGTTTTTCTCTCGTAGACAACTCTCTGATCTTCATGTTGGCTTATCCTTTTTAACAACAAATGCAGTCTTCCCAAGTGAAACTGAAGGCTAAAACCAAGAGTAGATGTTCAGAACTATTTATCGCTTAAACAAGCAATCTAACAGGACACACCTGGGTAACAAGAAACACATGCTCCAATATTTTTGCTCGCCTAAAATTGGGTGGTCTGATACAAAATGTGCAATGGTCTATGTCGTTTCACACGTCTACATATAAATACCAGGATATAAAAGCTGAAATTATAAGCTCTTTTCTCATATTCATCTTTTGATCTCAAACCCAAATGTCTTTAGTCTACAGCAAAAACAACTGAATTGGCCTTGCTGTTCCAATAGTTCAGAGAGGACTGCATGTGTGTGTGTGTGTGTGTGTGTGTGTGTGTGTGTGTGTGTATATATATATATATATATATATATATATATATATATATATATATATATATATATATATATATATATATATGCATCTATCTAACAATATACACTTTTATAAAGAAAAATACACTGTATGGCCAAAAGGTTTGTGTTCCCTAACCATCATACCCATATGTGCTTTTTGAACATCACATTCCAGATTTGGTCCTCTGTTTGCAGTTATAATAAGATCTATTCTTCTGGGAAGGCTTTCCACTAGATTTGACCGTGGCTGTGGATTTGTGCTCATTCAGCCACAATTTTTTTTTTATTGTTATACACACACACCTCAAAAAATTTGAATATCGTGTAAAAAGTTATTTTTGTCCCGTAATTTAATTCAAAATGTGGAACTTTCATATATTCTGAATTCATTACAAATAAAGTGAAATGTTTCAAGCCTTTTTTGTTTTAATCTTGATGATCTCAAAATATCAGAATAAAGAATTTATAATACAGAAATTTTGTCCTTCTGAAAAGTCTGTTAATTTATGCACTCAATACTTGGTCAGGGCTCCTTTTGCAGAAATTACTGCATCAGTGCGGCGTGGTATGGAGGCAATCAGCCTGTGGCACTGCTGAGGTGTTATGGAAGCCCAGGTTGTTTTGATAGAGGCCTTCAGCTCGTCTGTATTGTTGGGTCTGGTGTCTCTCATAGATTCTCTATGGGGTTCAGGTCAGGCGAGTTGGCTGGCCAATCAAGCTCAGTAATACCATGGTCAGCAAACCAGTTACTAGTAGTTTTGGCACTGTGGCCAGGTACCAAGTCCTGCTGGAAAAGGAAGTCAGCATCTCCATAAAGCTTGTCAGCAGATGGAAGTATGATGTGCTCTAAAATCTCCTGGTAGATGCTGCATTGACTCTCGACTTAAGAAAACACAGTGGACCAACACCAGCAGATGACATGGCACCCCAAATCATCACTGACTGTGGAAACTTCACACTGGACTTCAAGCAACTTGAATTCTGTACCTCTCCACTCTTCCTCCAGACTCTGGGACCTTGATTTCCAAATGAAATTCAAAATTTACTTTCATCTTCCTCATGATTGTGGTTGTGTACTGAACCGGACTGAGAGATTAAAGGCTCAGGAAACACTGCAGGTGTTTGAGTTAATTGTCTGATTAGAGCTCTTCTCAGGTCGACATTTCTGTACTATAAATTCTTTATTCTAATATTTTGGAGATATTCTAATAATATTGGATTATTGGTTTCTGAGCTAATTGATGAGCTGTAAGCCGTAATCATTACGATTAAAACAAAAAGGCTTGAAATATTTCACTTTATGTGTAATGAATTTATAATATATGAAAGTTCCACTTTTTTAATTAAATTATGGAACTTTTCCACAATATTCAAATTTTTTGAGATTTTACACAAACACACACACACACACACACACACACACACACACACACACAGCTGTGATACTCCTCAATCAATCATACAGTGGCAACATCTAATATTTTACATTCTATATCTACAAAGTCTCCTACAGGTTACACAGGGAGTTTATTATCAGACTAGTGAATGCAGTCAACAGAAATGTCGTAAGCCATCACTAACGCTTTACATATTAACCACTTTAGTCTACTAACTTATATATTACAGTTCAATTTCTTAACCAGACTTTTCACTTTAAGGAAGTCATTTTTTTTATTTATTTTTTTTCTCCAACTTGTCTTTCAGACTATACCTGTAAGTGTACAGGTGTTTTAAAAAAGAAAAAGGAAACGTCCTAATAGGCTAGAAGTGCACAAACACCAGCGCCCTTGCTGGTAAACCCAGCCACATGATTTGCATCACAATCCCACAGTCTATGAAGTAAAGGAGCATTATTTCCGCAATCACTTCTTGGGAAGGTATTTTGGGTAAGGCATCTTTAATAAGGAATCAAACTGGAATAACATGACACAATTCCATGAATTGTATGACATATACATGTATGTAAATGATACTCACTTGGCAGTAATGTAAACAAAAAAAGTGCTGTCATTTAAACTCAAATCTATCCCATTCAACGAACCTGATATTGTAAGATGAAATGTTTGCTGGTTTACACTTCTGCTGTGATTAATTATTAGGACTAAACCTTGATGGTAGCATACAATCAATGCGATTTAAATAAATAAATAAGCACTAGAGTAGCTGAGTTGCAGTGACTGTAGGTAACTTGTCTAGGATTAACGTGAATGTTCCGGGTTTAGCTGCTGTTTCAGAGAATCTCCCCTGACCCTTGCAGCCATCTCCCCGTGTTGTGAATGAATACACGCAGTGTTTATGGAATAACAGCTTGAGGTGAAGCATCTCTTACCTTCTTGAGGCTCTTGTGTGTGCTGACCGCAGTGAATGCGGCGGGCAGCTCGCCTGCGCTCGCCTCGCTCTTCTTACACACAGTCAACGCAGAGTACTTCTCCGCCACATTCTCACTCTCCTTAAATTCTTTACTGGCCTGCTTAACCTCCGACTTCGCGTCCACGACGGAATCCGTCATGATAGTCTAATAAATGACGCTTTAAAAAAACAAAAAAAAACAAACAAAAAAAAAAACCTGTTAGCGCTTTCTAAAATTTAATCGCTCGCGCCTATCTCACAGCTTGTTCGAGTCGGATACTGTAACCTTCCGTGATGTCCTCTAAAGCCTAATTCTGTACCACTTCGAGGGATATAGGCGACAGCGCTTACACACACACACAAAACAAAAAAAGCGATGTAGAAAGACAAAAATAAGTGTCCTTGAAATATCTATACATACCGCTGGACCTATTTATCCACAAATTGATTTTGCGTCTCAAACGGTTGATCACTGATTATTGCGTTTGAGTGTCCGGCTCGCGAGAGGCAGCATCAGCTGTGGGCGGGGCTTCAAGGCAAAGCACCCAAGCACCTGCACGCAGAGGAAGCGCGTGGGATGGGCGTGGCTTTCCATTAGCTCACACCATAAGCGAAAACGCTGCTGCTAGGAACAGTTGAGGCAGTGTACCAAATAGTGTCTAAATCCCTGCGTCCTCTAAAAAAGTGTGCACTCTGGTGACGTCAGAACGCGCGAAGCCCTTGTGAACCTCCAGTTCCTCAAGGGGATATACAGGTTTACAAAAAAAAAAAAAAAAAAAACAAAAGCATTTAGGACACTGCGCATGAGTCTGTTCAGCCTGTGAGACGCTTCAACCGATCTAACGGACGTCTAACGCGCGTAGGGATTTGCTGGTAGGAAAATAATCATCTCGAAGTTAATTCTTTTCCAATAACAGTAGCCTATATCCCGAATTGTTTAATTACTCTTCTCCCGCAGCAATTTTTCTACAATTGCAATTATTATTTTTTTAATCAATTAAAGGACAACACCTCAAAGCATATGTTCGGCTACAGTTAGGTTTAATGTTGTGAAGCGTCCACAAAACAAGTTAGTTCCTGTTATCACTTGTTATAGCAGCTATAAACAGTCGCCCAACCCCACCAGCGTCTCTTTTTTTTTCCTCTCCTGACGTTAATAAGACACAAAAAACTGTAAAGCACTCCTTGAAGACTTTTTTTGGTGGGAAAAGAAAGAATTTTATTTTGTAACAAAATTCTGAACATTTCCTCACAGAAAACATATATTTAATCAACACTGCCCTGCTGAGAGAAAGACTAGAAACCCTCATAGAATTTGTAACCTTTCTATTGGTGGCATGTTATGTCTAGTGGATACCATTAAGGACCAATAATGGTAATGGTTTTAATGGTTAACAGTTGGTTTGTAATGGCATTTGAAGTGGAAACCATTAGAATTTCTGTAACCGTTTCTATTGTTTTGTTTTCTTTCTTTAATCAGGGCACACAAGCAAAAGTGTGGTTATACTGATTATCAGCATGGCCGCGATTCGGCCATACGCACAAGAACGCAGGTCAAGTCCTACAGGTAATCACTTCTGTGATGATATACAGTATAACCACACTATTGTGATTGTTATGCTGCTTTTATACAAGTGTTAGAAATAAGAACTTAATATAAGTAATTGACATTTCAGACACACTGTACACGAATAATTTGTTTATTTTTGCTCCACGGATGGAAATTGACCTCAAAGAAGCCACCTCACTGGTTAACCTTTGTCTAGCTAGCTCACAATGATTTGTATATTTCCATTAAAAGTACATCTAGTGAAATTGGCTTCTTCCCTTCCTCCTTTTCATCTTCATCTGATGAGATTTCATATTCTAAGTCAGAAGTTATAGTCATGAAAAATGTATCTTTTGCAATGTCCTATACTGTAGTAAGGGTTTCAGCGGCTAGATTTGGAATTTATTTTCAGCTAGAACTGAAATGTATCAGTGTGGTTATTATAATAAATATAGGCAAGCACATCTAATCAAATTAGTGGACTGGAACTAATTGTTTTGTAAAACTATTATCCATGACTACACACTTTTTTTTGTATTCATTTACGTCACATGTCCACCATACACATCCCCATATAAGTGACTTCTATAGAAACTATAACATTAGAATAAGCGCATTAGAATAAACCTGTTTTAAAATAAAACTGTAAATTGACAGTGGTTTAGTAACAAATAATAGAATGGCACATGGCTACTTCACACCTGTATAACTCAAAATACATTCAATATTGATGCTTGCTAAAACATGTGGCCAAAATGTTAGCTTTCATGATGACAGACAGGATACACATCATTACAGGGGGATCTCTAGTTAACATTACTCAGTTGTTAGAAAGACACACAAACAGAGCACACTTTCAAATACACCTAGAACAAGCATTCGGGAATTTCTGTCCGGTTTATGTACTGCCTGGTTACATTAAATATAAAAATATAATCACTCAAAACCTTTTTTTTTTCTTGTGAATTAGCCAGTCAGAGCTTAGTCTTGCAATTGAAATGTAAATACAGAATTCATGCTCTCTCTCTCTCTCTCTCTCTCTCACACACACACATTCAGCATGGATTTTAAATATCTCACATAATGCTATTTACTGGAAAAGTATACCTAGACTACACTATTTTTTATTTGGCAGTAACTGAACATTGCAACAGTTTGAATGTCTAAGATTAAATATTGACATACAAAAGCACTCCAATAATAAACAGGTCTTTCTCATGTTTAACAAAATTTAACACAGAAGAGAAGCTCAAACTTAAGACATTAAAAACAACACATTCTTAACCTCGAGTTAGTAAAAAGCTAGTGGTTGACCAGCAACGTGAAGAAAACGGTGCATACATTAGTGAACTAAAATCTCTACTTTCGGTCCATGGAGCTAAGCAGATTAAAGGACTGAACTCAAATTGATTTAATTAAGATCAGTTACAGCCTCCAACAGCGCTGAGAGTAGAAAGAAAAAACTATTACACAACATGTGCACAAGTGCCACTGCATAATTTAATCAAAATTTCATCATCTGAAAAGAGATTAGTGTTTAACATTGTTCATCAAAAGAATATATACATTTGCCTGCCATGACAACAAGGTTTCTTTTGTTTTTGTTTTTAAGTGAAAAGGGAAGACATGTCGAGCAGGCATACTGGCTAACAAAGCCACTACAAAAGACCTCTCTCAGATTACAAATCCTGATGGTATCAAAATTTGAAAGTTACAAAGTCTTCACATTACAAGTAATAATGTACAAGGCTGAAAGCCTCAGAATCAGAAATCCCCTGATTAATAGACTAATTTGCAAAAAGATTTGTTTGGCCCACCTATACTCACAGCAAATTTCCGTTAATACAAGATAAATATGGTCTTGCACTAAAGCTTAAATATATAAAATAAACATTACAAATCACACTACATACATTACAGATTCACCATCCTTACATTTAAAATGATGCATAAACACCAGATGAAATTATAAAACTAAACTACTGTAAAATAACATGTATAAAGGGTCACTGTACATTTTGTTCAAAGGTTTTTATCAGGAAGAAGTCACATTATGTAAGCTTGTGTCCTAAGAACAGAAAAGTATATTCACTAACCATTAAAAAAAAAAAAACGCTTTTTATGCTTGTCACTAGTGTTAATGGCAAAACGAGAGGAGAGATACACACTGTATCGCCCTGTTAATCTACAGTTGCATTTAGAAGTGACAAACACTTTTTTTTTAAGATGCCATTTGTTGCTATGATACCCGTATTATCTGGGCCACTGTCTCTTCTGTTGCCTGATTCTGCTCCTGCTGCTCCTACAAACAAGGAAGGAGGGTTGTGTAAGCAGTTGGTTAAATTATTACACGCACATAATTCATACAGAAACACTCGACTCAGCATCGGTTTCTTTACTAGTTAACATGAACCAATATATGCGAACACACAGCTGTGTATGAAATGAGTTGAGGTAAGCACACCCTAGGCTAATTACATAGGCTAATAATTGACCAAATGTTTTATGCTATATTTCCTCACTGACCAATTTGTGGAAATCTTCACAGAAAGAAGATACATTTTTATCTTTATATAAAGATTTTAACCCAAGACTGAACATTTGTATAGCCAGTGGTTGATAAAATGAATGAATGATTAGACGAGAGAATGGCATGCAACAACACAAAAGAAAAATGAACGTTTTATGTGAAGCCAATAAAGTTTTGGGAGCAAGCTGGTGAACATTTTAATGTTCTGAGTAATTTATTCAAAAAACGGATAAAATCACAACACATGGCAACAAAGAAGCAGGGTGCAAGGATTACAACAACAAAAAATAATAATACAGGCAGAGAATGAACACAAAAATTAAACAGGAATGCAGTATGTGATGGATAAATGATAAATCAGACAGACAGGAGGAAAGTAACTTCTTTTACAGACACTGCATCGTGACATTCTCTGTGCTAACACAGTCTCTCATTGTTCTCCTAAACGGAAATGGTTTCTTTTATAGAAAAGGGTAACATGAGCCCAGATGCTTTAATACAAAACATCTCAGTAAGCATTCTTTAAGCAAAATTCATTTTTACATTCAAATAACATAACGGATATTTAATTTTTGTTTAACACCAATGCAAACTTTGTACTTGCAGAGCCCCCCCCCCCCCGAACATTTGAACAATATCATAACTCTGTAACTGTACACTATATTTAAAAGCAAAGACATAAAGAATGATGGTGGGCTATGTGCTTTTGGGTGCTACAGAGCTGACTAGTATCCTATTTCACCAGTATGTACAAAAAGCTCTGCCGACTTTAGCTCAGCAACTTTGGCTTTCAGTGAAACTGTCCGGTGTTAAAATGCTGATGAAGCAGCATTTCAGAAAAAAATCAAATAAAAATAAAAAAACAACACCACAAAAGCACCTGTGAAAAACAGTTTGAGAAAGCAATGCTTCAGCTAAGCAAGAAGGATGGATGCGGACAGAGTGTTGCCAATGCATGCATAAGCAAGGGAAGAGGAGCACTCAGCAGTCAATGAGAGCAGAGAACAGCAGCTAAGCAAGAGGCACGGTTTGCCAGTGTGAGCTTGTGATTTCGGTGACTCTGTGGAAGTCCTCCTGTTTGACTCTGGCCTGTTCCTGTGGTCTCACCTGCATGGCTAGAGCCATTTCTTCTTTCTCCTTCGGTGAAAAGAAGCGGCCACCATCTCCCCGCTTTCTCTGCATGGCGTGCCTGTGCCGTGACTCGTGTAGGTATTTCTGCAGTAATAAGAGGAAGAATTAGGTCAAATAGACTTGAGTTTTTCATTTACAGCTGAGAATTTGAGCATTAGAGAACTCTACATTTATCACAGCTAGTACAGAAACTATATTAGCAAACCTTTTGCACTCTATATACTACACCAATTAGCCATGTTATGCCATGTCATTGCCTGACATCTGTCACTTACCCTCCTCTCTTTAGGAATCTTGCCCTCAGCTTCCAGTTTAGCACGGGCTTGTCTTCTTTTCAGGATGCGGTGGTACTGTTTGGCATTGACATAGAGTGGCTCCTCCTCCAGCATCTCAGCACCAGGCAGCGGGATTCGTTGGATGGTGGGTACCGTGCCTCCTCCACCAGGCACCATCTGACACAAGCCCAAATGGGCCAAAAACATGTTAACATAATCAATCCGGTACCAGGAAATATGAGTTTCCTGGAATTTTGGCAAGGACAGGTGAGGAAGCACCACTTTGTGGTGGCAACGACAACCACGGATCAGCTGTATGACTAATTTGTTAGGAGAGGCTCAGCTCACTTTCCCGATCATTTCTAATTTACATAACATTAAAACAGTGAGGATCCTGTGATATCCAAATTATCCACAACCGAATTATTCTGACCTACCACAAATTTCCCAAAATTTTAGAGATCAAAGCCTTTTAAATGATTGAACTTAGCACTAACTTTACATACACAGACAGCAGCTTTAAGAGAAACTGTGAATTTTGACATTATATATTATAGAATAAAATTAACACAGTGCAGGGAGTAATAAAGATGTATTGTATAGTATTGTAATGAATTTCAGCACTTACCATGACCATCCCTCCAGCGCTAACCATATTGCCGGACACTGGCAGTGTGACTGTGACTGTGCCTTGCCCACTGTTGGTGGTAGAAGTGTTGGCACCCCCTGCTGCCTGAACGATCTGTGTGCCAGACAGTGTGCCTGCAGGGATCGTGATCATGCCTGAAGAATTACATGCAAACATCAAAATGTTAGAAGTCCAAGTATTAATCTCTTATTTAAATTGTATTACTTTGTTATAGCAAGACAGAATAACATGCAACCAAACTCAATAAAGGAATAACAGCCTTTAGTATTTTAATAAGTTTCTTAACTCTCAGGTACATACAGTATTGTACTAGTCACAAAAGATGATGATTCATAGTACGCTTTTTTATATTTTACCTCTCACCTAGATTAGTAAACTATGATCATTCTTCAAAACAAATCAAATCTAAACTGAGCAGCAAAGCTTTACCACCCAAGAACTGTTGCTAGAGTGCAACAATCCTTTAATTCTCCGAAAGCAGCTGAGGACTTACAGCGTGCTAATATAATAAAGAAATGGAGACTACAAGAAGCAGATCAGGAAAAAAAAAAAATCAACTTCAAATTCAAATTGTTGCTTGACCCGACAGATTGTCTAATTTCATATACCAGGCCAGATGGGACTTTTTAGAAGCAGACTAAGTAAAACAATTTGAAGAGCAAACTGCCAAGGGCTCATTAACATTCAAGTGCTCACTTAATTTGTAACTGATTTACAAAGATTGTTTAACAGTCATTAAATGAAATTCAAGTAGCTCCAACAATTAGGGGAGCAAGAGAGAGGAGAGAGAGAGTGCGAGAGAGAGGAGAGCGAGACAGAGAGGAGAGAGAGAAAGAGAGTGCGAGAAAGAAAACATACCCTGTTGTAGCACAGTGCCATCTGCATTCACAGGCTGGTACACGATGGTCTGGCCTTCAGCAGTCTGAGCAACCTGCTGGCCCTGAACTGTAATCTGCTGGCCCTGTCACACATATTAAAACATTTTAATACATTTGGCTATGACCATTTACTTTCTAACAAAGCATTAGGTCATGAAGTTGTAAGAAGGAAGACTGAATGTCTGACCTGGTTCTGTCCTGCAGTAATAGCGGTCTGGGGCTGCTGGATGATGATCTGCTGAGCCTGCCCCTGCTGCCCCTGCAGCTGCAGCGTCTGCCCTCCCTGCAGCTGGATCTGCCCTGGCTGCACCAATTGGATCTGAGCACCAAGGACAGCGAAGCAGGAGACACAGTAACGAGCATGTTGTGAAAATTGTAGCTCTTTGTACACTGTAGTACAAGCAAGAGATATCCTTGGTAGATTATTCTAGTTCAGATAGTTCTTGTGTGTTCTTACCTGCTGCAAGCCCTGAGCTCCAGAGACAGGCACCTGCATAATGGTCTGGCCCTGGCCTCCAGACATGGCCTGTACCATGATGGGCTGCCCTGAGGAGGTGATCAGCTGACCTCCACTCACCTGCACCATAAGCGGTTGGCCTTGGACCTACACACAGGCACAAGCAACACAGTTAGTTTGGCGCTATCCTACAAATAAAGTCATTAGTAAATGAGAACAGACCTTCGCATGCATTAGACAAAGAAATATCTAGGCTGTGCATTTTTGTTGGCGATGATGCATCACAGAGGTTCACAACCCTGGGCCTGGAGTGTCCTCCAAATTTTACTGTTTTGTCCTGATCCAATTATTCAGCTAAGAAGCAAACTCGGATGGTGTATTTAACCAGGAAACAAACTAAAATGTAAAGGACTCCAGGACCCATGCTGGGAAGCATTAATCTATCATACCACAGAAGTAAATGTGATCGTGATGCACCAGTTGAAGGCAAAAGCAAAAAGAGGCATGAGTAGGTAATGAACACTGAATGAAGGACTGCACTGTTCACATGTTTAGGACAAACATGGTCAATATTCGAACATGCTGAAGATGATGCATTAGGGGGTGCATTCAACACAGCTTTACTATAAAGTTATAGGTACAACATTCTACTCATACACAGCATTCAGACAAAACATGGAATCGTTATAATAGCTGATTTAGCAGATGAAGAATCATGCAACGTCCTGCAAACATAAAAAATGCTCAACAGTGATAAGAGAAAGCTTTCTATGCTCCTCCCTTTTGTCCGTTCGTTGGATATACATCCGAGTTTAAAATACACCTCAGGTAAGCCACATGATGTGCAAAAGGAAAAATGTTTACAAAAGGCAAAAAAATACGTCCTGCCTCATAACAGATCAAGGCTGAGTTTCCAGAAAGCACTGTTCTTTAATTAAGTAACAACACGACAAGGTATGCAATTACAGGAACATAATCAACGACAAGTGGTGTGATGCATTACCACCCTGCAGCTCAACATTCTTTTCATCAGTCTATAGTAAAGTTTAATGTTGTGGAACATCTGCAAAAGAAAACAACTTGCCTCTTATGAATCATCATTCTTTCCATAACAATTTTTTTTCTCTTTCTTCCCCTCTCTTGACTTAATAAGATTCAAAACAAACCATCATGTTACACCTCAAAGCCCTCAAGACTCTCGAGTAGTGGCTGTTACAAAGCACTGACACAGGAGACTCCTTCCAGAAATGTTAAACATCTGCGTACAGAAAAAGTTACCATAACAACAACTATACATTTTACTTTGCTCAATAACATGTTTTTAAATCTGTTTAGGATGTTGAGCACCAACCATTACAAGTCCCTGTCTATGAGTTGTTATTATAAAAACAATAACACATTAGATTTATATTAATGCACTTAATCTATGCTAAGCTGCTATTAAAGATAATTCGATCAACCAACAGTGCTGCAGAGTAACAAAAAAAGTAAAAAGGTTTTGCAGTATCAGCATTAGAAACACATGGCATTGGAAACTGGAGCTTGGTCCATTATGCACAGTACTGAGGCATGCTGGTCAGCTCACAGCGACACGGACACAAGCTGCATGCAACAGGCGACAGTTACGAGCTTAGGAGTTTTCACAACTACCTGGAGCGTCTGCACTTGCTGACCAGCTGCTGTAACGACAGGCGCTTCGGTCTGCAGCTGTACAGCTGTGACTGTGCCCTGTGAATAAGCCCATATAACCAGATCACTCCTGATTCACCTTTACACCTGGTTCTTGGGGTATAAAAACTAGTGTTGGCCTGGTGAAGGGGTACGCTACTGGATTATTGTCTTGGATGCATAAAGCCTATAAATTAGTTATGTACACTCATCAAGCACTTTATTAAGAACAGGATACTGATACACTGGGTAGGACCTCCTTTTGCTCTTTATTTTTTATTTATTTATTTATTTATTTTTAAAGCCTCAAGTCTCCGTGGCATGGATTCAACAAGATGTCGGAAACATTCCTTTGAGATTCTGGTCCACGTTGACATAACTGCATCACACAATTCCCGCCAGTGTTTCACTTTCATGCTGCGAATCTCCTGTTCTGCCACATCCCAAAGGTGTTCTATTGGACAGATCCAGTGACTGGGGAGGCCACTGAAGAACACTGAGCCCATTGTCATGTTCATGAAACCAGTTTGAGACGACTTTCGCTTTGTGACACGGAGCATTATCGTGCTGGAAAAAGAAGACGACGGATAAACCGTGGCCATGAATGGAAGTCAGCAACAGTACTCAAATAAGCTGTGGCATTAATACGATGATTGTTTGGTATTAAATGGCCCAGTGTGCCAAGAAAACATTCCTCACACATTACACCACCTCCACCAGCCTGGATGGTTAACATCAGGCAGGTTAGGTCCATAGATTCATGCTGTTAGAGCCAAATTCTGACCCTATCATCTGTGTGCTTCAGCAGAAATGGAGATTCACCAGACCAGGCTACATTTTTCCAGTCTTCAACTGAGTTTTGGTGAGCCTGTGCCCACTGCAGCCGCAGCTTTCTGTTCTTGTCTGACAGAAGTGGATCCCGACATGGTCTTCTGTTGTTGTAGCTCATCCACCTCCAGGTTACGTATTTTCTGCTCACCACACTTATACGGAGTGGTTATCCGAGTTACTGCAGCCTTTCTATCAATTCGAACCAGCCTGGCCATTCTTTGTTGTCCTCTCTCATCAAAAGTTGAGTAAACTCTAAAGACTGTTGTGCATGAAAATCCCAAGAGATCAGCAGTTGTAGAAATGTCACCAACAATCCCGTCTGCCACCAACAATCATGCCACAGTCAAAATCACTACCTGACTCCGAAACCGCATACTTACCTACTACACAGTAGTTGAAAATCAGTACGCCAGAAAGGTAGTGTGTCCGAATTCTCAATAAGTGAGAAATACCCGGATGGCGTGCTGCTTCTGGCGAGATTTTGGCGTGTGTAACCGATGGACACTATGGACTGGTGCGGATGAGCTCAGAAAAAAAAAAAATTAATAAGTTGTGGAAGACAGCGTCGGCTCTTTTTAAATATTAAACCTTGGTTAAACAGGACTTTTTTAACAATACCTGAATAAATTATTAACTTGTTAAAAATGTTTGTGTTTGTGAAGACGTCGAAAGTCACAGGACAATGCTAAGATGGTGGATGTAGTATGTCTGGGACTGTAGTCATACTACACACACATACTGATTAGTACGTACTGTTTCAACCGCCGTGCAGTACATACTGCATCGAATTCAGTATGTACTGTCACGGTATGCGATTTCGGACGCAGGGACTGAGAATCCCCCCCATTCTGATGGTTGCTGTGAACATTACCTGAAGCTGCTCCCCATATCTGCATGATTTATGCAGTACACTGCTGCCACATGAGTGGCTGATTAAATAATTGCACAGATGATTAGGTGTACAGGTGTTCCTAATAAAGTGCTCAGCGAGTGTATGTTGCACATATTGGGGAAAATAAAAAATAAAAAAAATAAAATAAACACACACCCAAGACCACAATCTAGGGATGCACCGGGGCTGATACCAACAAACCTGCCAACCCAAAAGAGGAATAATGCATAGCTTCCCTGATGAGGAAGGTGAAAATGACACAAAAAACAGTATAGTCCTCTTATAAATTGCTTGTATAATGTCCCTCAGAATCACTTTCTAGTTAGCATTACTATTATTTGTAAAGTGTTAAGAGTTGAAACTGATGTTACTTATGTCTAACGGTTGCTAAGTCAAATACACATTGCTAGATTTTATTTCTCGTTAATGAACTCAAAATATTCAGTTTACCTTGACAGTATGCGAGGCCACTACGTCGGCACACCTTTTAAGTGCAAAAATCAAGCAGGATTTCTTATTTTGCTTATTTTTGAGGAATAACTCATACTGGGAAGGTTGGCAGGTCTGTACGAACTCGAAGTGCTGAGTCTGTATTGAACTGGATTTAACCCATTTACGTCCTGATCCAGTCCATTGTAATTTTTTCCTTCTTTGTTGCTGTAAAAGCTTGTAACACCGATTTCTTTATAAAGCTGGGTTCACACTGTACGATTTTGGCCACGATTTGGTCGTATGAGAAATTTTGAGAATCCTAGAAGATTCCTATAATCCTAGGCCAAACTCTGTACTCTTTGATCGCCAGTTTGACATGTTCCCCAACAGCCGATTAAGTTGTTGTGGCTTCTCCTACTCCGTATGAGTCTTCTTGCGTGCATCTTGACCGTCGTACAGTCTGACGTTAATAACAAATGAGATCCTATTGTATGACATGGCTTACAGCGGGGATCATGTTTGTACAGTCTGACAAGAAACAGTCGCAAAGGACTATTAAAAATCACACCGTGTGCACCCGGCTTAAACCATGTCACACTGTATTATCTCGGTTGTCATTAATGTAGGACTGTACGATGGTCAAGACACACACAAGAAGACTTGTACGGAGTAGGAGAAGCCACAGGATGTGCCTCAAATCTTCTGACACTGCCAGAATTTAATCGGAGGAAAAATTATTTTATCACAACGGATGTTAATCGGCTGTCGGGGAATGTGTCTAACTAGCGATCAAAGACTACAGTTTGGCCTAGGATTATAATCTCTCAGGATTCTCAAAATTTGTCTCAGACGCCCAAATCGTGGCTGAAATCATACAGCGTAAACCCGGCTTAAGACAAAACAGCCAAGCGAATACAGGACATTAACAAAATCACAGTCTGTGACGTTTCTCAAATACTTTGAACTTTGATATTGATTTTGCATTGAAAATTGAGCGGAAACGCGAGTGATGCATCCCCGCCATTTGTGTTTGTACGTGACGGTTGTACATGTTTGTCATTCTACTCGCTTTATAGTTACATTAAGACCAAAGGTGGACTTTTCCCCTCTTTTGCTTACCTGCTGCTGGATCTGTCCATTCGCTGTTTGTACAACTATCTGCTCCCCACTGCTCGTGGAGGTGTACTGCTCCATTTTCTCCAGCAGTTTCACAGATCTGGAACAGAAGGAGCATTTTATTAATGCATTACACAGGTATGGAAACAGGCCAGACTTTTTAGCATGACAAGTTATTCAGCCCACAATCCGGCTCAAACTGTCCAAAGGATCTGATCTCATTGTAGCTACATCTGCATCTCTGACTATGTGAATTATAGTTTATAACATTTAAGTCCAAGTGATTAAGTAGTAAGAATAACAAGAACTTTATTTTGCTGCTGTTTTATATATACACACATTATACATATACATATATATATATATATATATATATATATATATATATATATATATATAAATATATATAACACAATAGCTAGTATGCTAGGTATAAACGACACAACAAACCTAACTGCTTGATTCTTACATTCAAGGATTAATTTTGAATAGATACTTTATTAATCCCGAGGGAAATTGGTGGTTATTATTTATTTATTTATTTATTTTTACAGGGACTGTTAAATTACTAACTGGTTAGCGTCTCTGTTTGCTAACTAGGTACAGAAACTATACTAGATAAAGGAGCTAACCAGCTAAATGAGCTCTTTTGTTGTGTCGCGAGCTCTAACGCCAGCGCGAGCTCAAACACAGCGTCCTCCATTTTATCCCCGTTTACATCCCCACCGTGTCGCTTCTTATTCCTCACGGAACCGAGTTGATTTCTGAATTTCTGTCGAGTTAGTCATTTGGTTGGTCAATGACAAACCAATCGGTGTAGTGAGGCACCATTCCTCTCGAGCCGCGCACTCTTTACCGTTTCTCAGCTGTCCGGTTCCCTTCTGATTGGCTCCAGTACAGAGCTCAAAAATCCAATCACCACAGCTTTGCTGACAAAATGGCGCAAATGAACAACGCCGAGAAGAAACGTTAATGTTTTCCACCCGCATTCAAACAAATCCCGCCTTCTGAGCCGAGATTGGCTGTCCTCCTATTGGATAGATGCTGCAAGCCAATCCTAGTGCAGAAGGTCTGATACTGTTAGCCAATCGGAACTCCGATGAAGACGGGTGGGGAAAATACTCAGAAAGAAGAGACTGCTTGTGAAACGGAGCGGAAACGCAACAAACGGGCACGCGTCACTGGGACTGAGCCAAATACGTCAACTGCGCCGCCATTTTAGAAGGGACAACTTTTCAGTATAATGTCGTTGATTTGATGGATTTGTGATCTAGTACAAGGATTAGTTTGTCTGGTTTGTTTATAACAGTGTAATTTATAGTAGCTGCGGTTGTCTTCTTGATCAATTTATGGTGAATATATCGTTGTTTTTTTCACATAATCTTTTATTAAACTGATTTTTAAAAATGTAATTCTTTTTTTACAATCTTGCTATTGCTGATATCTGTTATGTAAATACTACCATGTATCCTCTAAAATTATTTATGATAATGACGATGGTGATGATGATGATTATGATGATTATGAATATTATTATTATTATTATTATTATTATTATTATTATTATTTGTCGATAGAAGTAAAAGCCTGGCACATAAATGCACATTTAGCCTACAACTCGTCCCACTGCTGCTGGCAGTATAGATAGTAAATTCCAAAATTTATAACATATTTATTGTTAAAAATGTATTGTTATACTCATTAATTTGTTTACAAAAATCGACCGAACAAAAATAAATTATAGCAAATATTATTATAATTGTGTCCCAAATGACGCACTATGCACTTATGCAATATGTACTCAACCCTGTAATGTATGAATTTTATAAGATCAACATCGGAGTCAGATAGCCCCGCCCCCTATGCACGTAATTAAAGCTGCGACAGTTGAGTGCATGAAGTGTCCAAAAAAAATTCGGTTTATCAAGTGCATCAACCGGGTATTTAAAGTGCATTTTTTTCTACTTGGAATTTTCACTGTGCGCACACTACTACAAAACAATATAGAATAGTGCGCAAATGCGCGAATTGGGCCGTATTTTTCAGCTTCCTAGCCTTGTTGGTTTGC
The DNA here is from genome assembly GCF_001660625.3 of Ictalurus punctatus. Lineage (NCBI taxonomy): Eukaryota > Metazoa > Chordata > Actinopteri > Siluriformes > Ictaluridae > Ictalurus > Ictalurus punctatus. The sequence continues at coordinate 22,523,082 of NC_030420.2, forward strand.
AAATTGCCTCTTCCAATATGGTGGGTGTTCTCTGCGCACGGGAAGTAGTTCCGGTGCAACATACATAACCTCGAACATGGAGAAGCGCTGATGGAAGTGTTTATTCACGTGTGTGTTTTATTTACTGAGTTAAGAAAAAAAGAAATTCTTTGACTTGTTACGGGGTTTTGCCATTATAAGGCATTTTGGTAAGCTGGCTGTTTTTCTGTCGCTTTCTTAAATTAATACACAGTTTACATTGTATAGTATAGCATGAATATGTTTCTCGAGTATTTAATAAAATCCCAATAAAAGTGGAGTTGGTCTTTATACTATGATCTAAATACTATATAACTAAGACGTTCATGTCGTTGCTGTTAAGAAATATTTATTTATTTATTTGTCTGTCTGTCTTGTTAACACAGCTCATCATCCTGTGTGCCAGACTCTGTTGGTGAATCAGCATGTTCACAATGTTCAGCATGGCCGGCCCGGTGGCAGTGAGGCTGGCTTCTCTTCCAGTATTGATCTGTCGCCATGCCAGTCGCAGTGCCAGGAGCTGGACGGCTTCTGCTACTCACAGTCATTCCCTCTCAGGAAACAGAAGGACAGAGCAGCAGGACTTTTCAGAGGATGACCTTGACATGGATGAAGTGGAATCCAAACTGGAGGCTCTTGTGAAGTGAGTACTGTGGCTGTAATTTGGGATGTGAGCACGATTATGTACAGGGTGGCTGGTATAACTTTCGTAGATCAGTATAAGGTTTCATTTTTGTCATCAGCGTCAGATTAGTTGCGCTTAACAAATGTCTTAAAGTCCCAATGAAAACAAAATGTAAGTTTTGTGGTTTTTTGTACGAATGTTTGCTTTAAGGTTATCTATAACAGGGGTTCCCAAACTTTTCCAGGGCAAGGCCCCCCAAATGGCATTAACATTTGACTGAGGCCCCCCTTTTGCAAGATGTCTTTAAAACTCATTAAAAATACAGACTTCTGAATACATCCCCCTTTTTTTAATTAATAATAACATCTTGCATCTTTACATTACATTACATTAGGAATAGTGGGAGGGATGGGCATACCAAAATTGTTGAGGCCCCCCTGGCACGCCTGGTGGTCCCCAGGGTGGCCGTGGCTCCCACTTTGAAAACCAATGATCTATAAGCTCTCTCTCTACCACCAATACAGAGCAACAATTTTGATGACATCATTCTGCACGTTGGCTTCTCGTCCGATTTTCCGTCCAATCAAATGCTCTCTAGAATCCGAAGTGTCACACCATGGTATTAACTGTCAAGTACAGCTTTGGTGGGGTAAACAAAGCTAAACGTTAATGGCTATTTCAAAAGGGGAGGAGCTACCCGATACATCCCACTGTGACTTCCTGGTTTAGTTTAAATTTCGGCAACACCAAATGATTCTGCGTGTTTCGAGGTGCTTCACTGGGACGTTAAGGTGATATGAACAGTGCCTACAACGGTTGTAAGAAAAATACACAATAGTATGAAGAGGCAAAGCTGGGGCTGATTTCTGTTTATCCAAGGCTGTAGATTCATACAAACTATCAGTGACAGCCGTGTCAGGTGATCACACAGAGTAGAGGAGTGCGCAGGATTGTCTTTTGAATCCCATTCCCACTTGCTCTCGAAGTAATGCTGAAAACTTTCACAGACACTCTTGACTAATCCCTCCTGTTCCTGCAGTTACTTTTGTTTGTACTACACTCTAACAAACTACTGTGACCATGACCAGAGTTACTGATGATGTATGAATGGTGCAAGAGCCATATACACTCTCATGTTAATGAACATGGCCTTTGTTTGTCCCTTGAGCTTCATATCTGATCACCAAATCTCACCTGCAAGAAAGAATAATCTGCCCGAATCGTGACGATTTTTTTGCGTCCCACAGGATCCCAATCCTGGTGCACAACCTTAAGGGGGCTTTCACACTGGCAGTTTAGTTTGAAACAGAGGACGGTTTGCGTGAAAAATTGGTCATGTGAAAGCAGTCATGCGGACCGGGAAGCGCACCGCAGTACTGAAACTGTGCCACGATTCCCAGGAATGAGAACGCAACTAGTACTCTGGTCTGCACTCCGTCAGCAAGTAAAGTAGCCCGTGCATATGTTTTATCTGATGACGACATCATTATTTTCCACAACACACGTGTACCATGAGTGGCAGGGGATTCTGTGGAACACAGAAGAGCTCCACTGCTGCACATAATAGCACCAAAATAATTTCTTTTTTAATATGGTGAATGGTGTTGTGTTCTCCATGTGAAGTTGTGATTACATAAGATGAACGCAAAAAGCACCCCCTCCCCTCCCCCAAATGCATTGGGAGGGGAAACAAAAAGCAGACTGACTATACGTATGTTGTCAATAAATTACATAAAAAGGCCAAACATTTAGTATTTTTGGTTTGAATGACAGTGGTGCAAGTTTTCTGTTTGTGATGTTTGGCATTCGGAGGGAACATGGCATGAAGGCAGTCGGGTATTACAGACTCTAAACACTTGTGATATAATGCATTGCTCAACTAGCGACTCTCCAGTCGTCACTGATTATTTGTTTCTGTTATCTGCTTACTGTGCAGAGAGGAGAGGAAAAGAGAGAAGTCTGCCAAATTTCACAAGATCCGGCGGAAGCTGAGCAGCGCCGGAGCCCCGGAAAGAAGATTAAGTTGGGATGCCATTCAGCAGATCAGGTACTGTAGGAGTCCTCTATATTAATCAGACCCTCCAGGAGTTTGCAATTTTGCAATCATAGAAATTAACGCAAAATCAAGCAAACTCCGCAATATTCTGAAGAGTTTGCGTTTTTTTTGTTTCAAAAATGAACGCAGATTTTCCACAGATTTGGACCAAGACGGATCAGGTGACCATGATGACGCGCATTCAGCCAAAGCCCAATTCAATTCATGTGCGTGGAACATGAGTCCAACTAAAAGGTCTCAGTTAAAAAAATTGCTGTTTACATGGTAGTTTCTTAATCAGAGTATTGTCTTAATCGGGTTAATATCAGATTATTGTTGTCCATGTAAACGTACTGGCTGAGTGAACTTGATCTCAAACAGTGAAGATCTGAAAAGGCGTCACGTACTGATTTCAATAGTCAAACTTAGGAAGTTGAATGAAATTGTGAAAGCTTCAGCCTTGTTTGTTACAAAGAGGGGAAAAATCTTTCATCATTATGAGTTAAACACCCTAGGGAAGGTCTGCATTCATTAATCTCACATCTCATTATAGAAATCCGATTTACGATCCGCATATTTGATTTGGTAGAGGTTTTATGCCTGACGACCTTCCTGGTGCAACTCTCCCTATTTTAATTGGCTTGGGACCAGCACTGAGAGTGTGGTGCTACCCCAGTGGCTGGGATTGGAGCCCAACATCAGGCTCAATCCCACGACCCTGAGATCAAGCGTCATGCTTTACTGATTGAACTAGCCAGGTGCCAACATTCCCAATTCTAACATTTTCGTTTTAAAACGCATAACTTTTGCTACGGTTACACCTGTCATCTACACTACTCCGGCGTTTTCGACCCTCGAAAATGGAGACTTTTGGAAACGCCAAAGACCCCGTTTTAGTTTGAAAACTCTGGGCTCGTGTTTCAGTGTAAACAGACCAAGACGAAGACTTTTGAAAAGAAAGGCGTAGCTTCGTCCACATTTCGCCCGGATTAGCTATTCTGGATCATTGCGTATCCTTCCCTGATTCGTCAAGCCCCTACCATGTAACCATTACGCTACCTTGATCATGTGCACCACAACACGGAGACTGAACTGCAAACTTTGCTTGCTTTGTTGTCATTCTTAGCAGCCATTGTGCAGTTAAATTCTGTATTTTATAATACTGCAGCTACCTACATGCGCAAGAGGCAAGCTATGATTAGAGCAATCAGAAACAAATCTCATTTCAAGCGGCGTAAGCCTACATGGAACTCCGGTTTGGACTAGCAACCAACTTGCTGTTTACACATGTATGCGCATGCCTAGTGTGCATGAATGGTCATGTGACCTGTGTCTTTGGTCATGTAGTGTGGACGTAGATTGTTTCTGAAACACGATCCTCGTGTGGATGAGGATCGTTTTCATTTCAAAACGAAAACACATTAGTGTAAACAGGGCCTTAGAGCAGGGAAAACACCAAATCGTGCCACTGGAATGATCTACATGCAGTGCTTTTATACAGTGATGAGAATATTAAAGCTGTTTCAGCATCTGATTTATACAGATATTGGGGAAGGTTTTATTAACCATTTCCTTAGAAGTAACTGACTTGAAGATCTGTTTTCAGGTACCTAAAGCAGGAGTCACCACAGGAATGGACGGTGCAGAGATTAGCGGAGGGTTTCTCCGTTAACACTGATGTCATCTACAGAGTCCTTCACAGCAAGTTCACCCCACCTCCAGAGAGGAGGCTTAAACAGGATGCCACAGTGTTAACCACAGTCAGACAGACCTTCCTCGAGAACGATAAAACGAATCAGTCACAAAAAGGCCAATCACAACTGCCTTTACCCACCAGCAGTGTACCAGCCTTGATTTCCTCTGGGAACACGAGCACACTCGTTGCCCTGACCAGTGGAGCTCTGACACCTACAGAGTGTGTGACAGGACTGGTTCCAACTGCTGCTAACGTTCCATCCCCTTCAATAAGGACAGCTCAGATATCAGCAGTGGCTCAGGGGACATTACAGGAGCAGCCTGCTGTGAGGCAAGAGCCGACAGGTGTTAAAGAGAGAGGTGTAGAAGTGGAGGAGGAAGAGGAGTGGGATGGAGTGGTTTTCACAGACGAAGGACTGGAGGAACTTATCCACACACTCCAGGAAAAACCCAGCGCAGTAGAACAAAAGGGCAGGGAGTTTTACGACAGCGATGGCAACTTCTTGTACAGGATCTAAATAAACTGTTTCTTGAATTGAATATTAAATGCACTGTCAGGGAACGTTTGAAATAATAATTAAATATTAACCTCAAACGGTACATGAACTTGTATATAAAATGCAAATGTAAGAAATAGTTCTACATTATAAAATGAATGTCATGTCAGAGGAATAGAAAAAGAAATGGGGTGGAGTCTATTTATTTCAGATATACAGAGCAAAAATGGCCAATACAAAGGTATTGCAGTTTTATATTTACAAAGCCAGCTTCATGGTATTTACATTGATTATCAAAGGCAAGAAAAGTATTACAACCCAGAAAGCAAAACATTTTTACTTCAAGTAGGAAACCCATGTAGTCTTTGTGCTGCTGCCGTCCTCTCAAGTTTTAACCCCGAACGCCACCCGAGTGCGATGTGACCTATTTGCTAAGATAGCATGCATAGAAGTACATGTTTAAAATGAAATCTAAAACACAACAGAGAAAAGGAAAATATATAGATTTCCAAAAATCACAAACTGTTAAGCCCCAGTTGTTTGTAACAGATCAAACTCAACCTCATGAGAATCCTTCAGTTTTCACGCATGATCCTTACGGAGAGAAATCAAGCGACATATTAATCCGTTCCAACACCTCCGACTACTGAGTAAATGATTAAAGAGACAACAATCCGCCTCCTTACAGTTAATTATTTAACAAGATGGGCTTAATAGTTATTTGTCTGAAGGTAAACATACCTTCACGTTAGGCACTTGAATGAACATACACACCATTATTACTTCTCTTAATATCTGTGTAACTGAGAATGAACTGTCGTGTAATATATATATATATATATATATATATATATATATATATATATATATATATATATATATATATATATATATATAAAGAAGATATTGTAGTTATCTTTCAGCTTTGTAAATACTAAAGAAAACGGCTAACTACAAAGCATTCATTTAAGGAATCACCAAGGGTCACCAAAAATAGGCAGGTGACAGAACGGTTTTGTTATACTGCAGCTAAAATCTACCAAACAAACACTGAATGAACTAGGTCTGTAAGTTCTGAAAAGGCGTCACGTTCTACTGATTTGAATAGTCAGACTTAGAAAGAAGAAGAAAAAAAAATCACGAAAGCTTTAGCCTGGGTTGTTACAGAGAGGGAGAAATCTTTCATCGTCGTGAGTTAAACACAATGGGGCAGGTCTGCATTCGTTAATCTCACATCTCACGGTCAGCTACTCATAATACAAGGTATTGCTAAATTTTTTTGGAATTACTGGTAATTTCACCTGAGTATACAAACTCAAAATGTGGAAAAGTCAGACATTATATTTGTGCTACCTTCGAGTGTAACGACGAGTTTCCTTCACGTTTACCCTGATAGAACATTTACACTTTTTATGACTCCCGTCTAGAAGCAGGGCTTTGGAAAGTCAGGTTTGTGCTTGCAACTGGACGTTTTTACAAAAGCAGCCGTCGGCCTTGTGTTACCTTGTGTTTTCTATTTCACAGTGCAAAAACTGCTGAGCATCACAAAAACGTCACAAAATTATTGTCTTCTATAAAACTATCTCAGGACATATACAGTATACTTACACATACAACCACCACGTTTCTTTACACAAGTCCATGTTTAAATTCTTCCCTTCCACTGGGTAAAATAAGTTAACCTTCTAAATGACGGGTCTATAATCTATACAGCCACAAGGAGTATTATAATGACCGTCTACACAGTAGCATTATTCGAAGTAAACTAAATTAGTCCTTTCCCCATTTTTGAGAAATGGAGAAAAGTATGGCCTATGAGTATGCTGATACATGCAGATGCGCTGTATCTATGCATCGTATTGCTTTCTGATCAACGTGATTCAACTTGATAAACCTTCTATATTTGATAGGATCATATATTCAAATAACAGAGGTGGGGAAAAACATCTAATATCAAAAATATATCTAATATCACAGTCATATTTCATGCTTCTGTCCAATCTTGAGGCGATATGATTCACTGTTATCCCTGGACTAACTTCATACACTACACTTGGCCACACTGATTCTGAACTGCATATATTACTAAAGAAGATGAAGCATTCTGTATAAGAGTTAAGTGCCACGACAAATACCCCGCTGTTAATTCTGAGATAGTGTCCTCTTATGGAGCCTGCTCCCTAGGCAAGAGATTATCTTAGCTCAAGTCATTTAACCACTGGCTGCACAGCTAAATTCATGAGATGCTTTTGTAACAAAACTGCAATTCACTCCTACTAAAGAAGCAGGAACTAGAGCGAAGTTATTCGAGGCTTGAAGACACTCGAGGCTGGGTTGTGCTTTAGAGCAGGAATAGAAACAGCAGCAAAGATGCCTGAGGCATTAAAGGAGACAGAGAGCTCCCAGTTTCTGCTGGTGCTGACTCACTGTTGTTATTCCAGAAGGTCCTGCAGAAAGAAAAAAAAAAAAAAAAACATTGACTTGATTTCAGAGTGGTGGATTCATCCAAGAATGCTTTGAATGCAAGTGGAAAATGCAAAAATCCTTCTACGCTTCCTGGAAACATTGCTTTGCCTAGGTCACATTGATACTATTAACCCAGATGTGCCGACATCGTTAACAAGAAAATCCTACCAGGCATAGAGAAAAAAAATATATTTTACCACAAAACCCCTAGAGCATATAAGTGGAGAAGCCGGATAATATTTTTTTCATATGCTGCCACACAACAGTAGCAGAAAACATTGTGGAAAATTACAGCTACTTAATAATAAGCATCGCCTCCATTTTTTTTTTACAGGCCAAAGAGATCATGGTTTCTATTGGTTCACAAGATGGAGGCTTGTTAATTCACAGGTCACCTAGAAAGTAACTGCTACTAGAAGCAAATGTACATCTTTCACATCCCACATACTTGACTGACATCATAGATGCTATAACTATAACTGTAGATATTGGCACCTGTGTTAACCCAGTAACCTTGGTGCATTGTGGGTGACTGTTACCGTACCTCATCCGAGTCCTCGTGGAAGCTGACCTTTGGGTGTGGGGTTACCACGTTCGTATCCAAAGGCTCGTCTAATCCATCTATGCCATTAGCCTCGGCGTTGTGCTGCAGGACTGAGTACCTGTGCACCAGGAATCTGCAAAGCACAGCAAAGAGATATTAAAATAACTCGCACGTAGAGAGCACAACAGTTTATTTACGAGAACGATTCAAGGAAGAAAGCGAACAGACCTTCCACCACAGACGTACTTCTTCACAAAAAGAGCCCCAGCTACACAACCGATCAGCAGGACGGCGATGACCGCCACGATAATAACGGCAGAGTGCTTGGGTTTCTCTGCTTCCTGAGTCTAACAGAAACATTGGATTAAAACACAGCAAATGCAGTTAGAGGACGATTTGACAAAACACACTCGTTTACTATCTGATTCATGTCACTTCGTTATATTCCTGATCTTTCTGTATTTTCACCTGCAGTTGTGGATCCAGTAGATCGCTGACACATTTTTTCCTCATATCAGTCACTTTTCGTTCAATGTTTTGGCCACCCTCACACTTATCTCCTGGAATCTTCCGATACCTGGTGACAGGAAGAGTTATTATAGCAATACAGTACGTCATGTGGTTTCCTCAATTCTGTCTGTTGTCAATACAAAAAAAAAAAAGATGTACCGAATGTTTTGCAGCTAACACATGTGAGAGCACAGAGGACGGCAGAATAGTGCAGTAAATGAGAGAAGGAAGGCGTATTACCCGTTGGTCTGTAGGTGTTCCTTCTTGCCATGGATGCAGAACTCTAGATCATGGCCTTTGAGCTCAAGCTGCTCCAAACACTCTGAGCTGTTCTCTTTACGGTAATATCCAAAGTCACTGAGAGATAGAGAGAAAAGCATTAATAAGCTTTGAACGCTAAAGTGATAAGATCTCACATTTCTTCCGTTTTTGTTTTGGACACAAATCCACTAGAGTAAATTAGAATGAGGTTCTGGCTCCTATGGAAGTATTTGCACTGTTCAGTCAAACATATTACACTAGAGGTGTGCATCGCTAGACCCAAAATAAAAAAAAATGTATAAATATACATCCAGATAAAATGTACAAACAGACTGAAAACTATGTTAACTGCTGTTCATATGATATTTTTGCAAATATAGACATTTAAAGACGAATCTTTAAGCAAATATGCAAATTTTGTGTGGACACTGACCAAAGGAAGTCATCTAGTGTGCAGGTACAAGGCGTGGGCTGCTTGGTGATGACATAATCACGTCCGTTCCAACACACAGAGTCCTTCTTGAGCCTCAGAAAACGCTCCTTATAACCCAGCATGCAGCCATCAGTAGGATCGCTGATGTCATCTGAATGTGCCAGCCACTGCACATAGTCGTTATCATCACCTGACAATAAGAAATCAAGAATAATATGTACTGAGGTTCATTCAGGCAACCGTGAGAGTCAGAGAAATGTGAACTTTAACACTTGCATCAGTTCCGTTTTAGCATGATGAAGGAAAGCCACTTTCAAAGAATGTTACAGTAGACTGCTCACTCTTAGTACTGGCCCTGATTTCAGATTGTATTATATTTAGATACTTTATATGACTCATCACCCTCAATGCTGAAGAAGCACCATCCTGCAGACTTTACTTCGAACAGACCAGGCTGCTACTGAAGGCTTTGGTCAGCCCAATCATGCATGTTTGATAACTAAAGTCTACAGTGCAAGAGATCTCTAAGACCAAATCTGAAATGACTTACAGTCACGAGTGAGCAGCTCTTTGAAGTCGATGGTGATGGAGACCCAGTACTGGCTTAGCAGGGAATCTCTGTAGCCCCAAATGCTAACATTCATGGAGTGAGCCCCCGGCTCCGAGGCGAGCCCAGTGAAGTATATTTTCTCCTCGGTGAAGTTGTACACATGCCAGCACTGGCCCTCATCTGTGGAAAATCTGATGAAAGAGAAAATGTTAAGTACATAGGTTTGCAGCTTTTTATGACTCATGGCCCACACAACCGAGTGCAAAATTTCCTCAGAACTGACTCAAACAATAAAAATGCTAAATAAATGTGTTACAACAAATAAAACAGAAAATCTTATAAAGATCGATATTATTTAAAAAAAGAAAAAAGGGCTAATATTTTTTCCAGTACAAAGTCAATTACAGAATTGTTTGAACACAAAAGTCAACATGTTCTACTGTTCATGTAGAACATTTTAAGCTCATCAAAGTTCTCTCTTTAATAGACACCACACGTTTTAAATATAGTTCAAATCAGATACTGAGATGAATGTAGCAGAACACCGATTTTGTGTTGCTGTGACCAAATTTTGCAACGGTTTATCTTTTCTATGTATAAAGCTCTTCGTTTTTTTCCATGCTGGTGGGCGACAACGGGGTTTTATAGATGTGCAAATTCATGTTAATATGCCAGGAAACAGGATATGGTTGGGGGGGGGGGGGGGTGATTCTTTTATTAGATTTTTTTTCCGCGGTGATGCTTTGTTTGCGTTGTTTCTAGTTGTGCCAATACATTTGCCATATATGATTTTAAAGAAAAAAAAAGAATAAATAATCAAAACGTTTCAGTGAAACTTAAATAAAAATTAAAGTTTTGTTAGAGAAACGTGAAAAAAATCTATAATTGTTTGTGCGTAAAGTTTTAATCATTCACTTGAACCATGACAATAATTGATGGCAATGTCGATGGGCATCAAAACCTCAAAACCACTGCATTAATGGTAGCAAAGCCCAAAGATTAAGGGTGATAAGGGAGCACATGAATGTCATGTGCACATGAATCTCATCTCATGAACATACTTTTTTTATTTTACCAAACTCAACATTTAGCCATGGTACTCACTTGATCTCAGAAATTGGCACATTGGGATTGTGCTCCACGGCCACCAGCAAACCTCCTGAGTCCAGGATCGCATAGTGATGGGGGCCCTTGAGAGCGCGCAGCCATGTGTAGCCACCATCGTCAGACACGTATACATCGGGAGTCAGCACTGAGATGGCATCGCCGACGCTGCCTAAAAGTGAGAGCAGTACTGACAGTGTCAAATCCAGGGCGAATTAAAGACAGGCAAATACTGTTATCCCACTACAGGCACTATAGAGTTCTGCTGGTACCTGTATTAGTAATTTCGATACTTATCTCAGGCTATATTACGTGACTTTATAACTGTGTATCCCAGAATTAAGTGTGCAGATGTGTATGTGTATTATGTGAACATACAAAATGCAATAACGACTGATTATGAGTGACAGACTTCCAAGATAAAGCTAGTGCCTTAGTTTGCTCATTCCATTTCTTCAATTACATTCAAAAGTTAGAGGGCCTAATCGTATCTGACATAAGTACATCTATTTCATGGATTGAGGTCAAACACTGTCCAAAGGGTTAGTATGTGTTGCTCTTCTTCGATTAGCTTGAGGGCAAACAACTGTCAGCAGAGGATCATCCCTTTTTCCACTGACAATGTGTCTGTGCTGGAGCCAGTGCAGGTTCAGGAATCCAGCAAATCTTTTTGCAAACCAGCTCAAGTTTCCACTTGTTTCAAGCCAAATCAGATATGAGATCTTACTAATCCATCCATCTATTTTCTATACCGCTTATCCTACAGGGTCAGGTTTGTTGCTAGATTTAGCATTAGCAATGCATGTCCTATTTAATTCACTGCAAACGCCAGTAACAAAAAAGAACTTTGTTCCTGGAACCGAACCAATTTTACAAACCAAGTGCCTAGTCTTTTGCACTGAAAATGTGCAGCATGGTTTAGGGTTCAGCACCAGCACCTTGTTAGTGGAAATGGAGCTAGAAGAGTCCGGCTGGACCTACTGACCATGTGTGCAGTAAACAAAATGTGAATTTACGCTACAAAGCTGCGTGAGTGTATGACTGCGTGTATGTGAGAACAGTACCATGAGCAATTATCAGTCCCACCGCATTAGGCTCAGTCAGAGGCAGCATTGGAACATTCAGCTTCATGGAGATGCTGTAAGAAGCATGAATATGAAGACTACACTGTAAGGGGAGAAATGAAAAGCAGATTAATGCACACAAATATACTAGACATTATAATGTTTTAGAAAATCCACATTCTATTGCAAACAACTCAAGCAACAGAGAAGCAGACAAATTATTTAAAGCTACAGTGCATACTGTAGCTTTAAGTGAGACTGTGCCAGGGGTGTCGGGCTGTAACTGGATAAAATTTTGTATGCATTTGTCATATGCCAGCTCAGATTTGTGTAATGTCATTGTGCCACATAAGAACGTCATCAAGCACAAAAGTGACTGGCGGGAGCCACAGCCAATCAGGAGAGAGAGAGAGAGAGAGAGAGAGAGAGAGAGAGAGTAAGCTAAGCAAATGGACGTGAGCGAGTAAGAAATATTTTAGCTTGTTGATTAGATAAGGCATTTCTTTATCCCTTAATTTGTTGGGAAACTAGTGAATGATAGATGATAGTCATGTAATTTATCCCTATTGTGAAAGTTATATCGTTGTCAAGTGATTTTGCTAGCTAGTGACTAATGTGTTGGTGGATTTCTGTATTTTTGTATTTCAAAAGTTATCAGTCGTGGTAACAAATGGTGAGCCACAAATACTTGGGCTGCATCCCAAACTCCATACTACTGTACTAAATATGACATTACTACATCACCGGTGTCATTACTATTTCAGTATACTACTTAGTGTACATTGTAGTGCACAGTTTGGAACACAGCCATGAAGTTTATCCGAATACGTAGACTCGCAGCTGTGTGATTAATACACACAGTGAAGGAAGAAGTGCACAACCCATGTTATGAAGGGTTCTTCCATAGTTAGCCTGGAATGGCATTTTTCTACCGGAGAGGGCAGAATTCCAAAATTGTACATCCTGTAGCTTTAAATAATTTCCTGCATGTTTCTATGATACAGTAAAGTGCTGTTCGCCGATAAATCGGGATTCTATCTTTCATGGGCCCTCACCTTATTTGTATCTTTAGCTGTGGAATCACACTGGCTGTTCTCTGGTTTCTTCAAGGGCACCCACTCGCCTCCCTGATCGAACGTCACCACGGTCTGCACAGAGTCGTCTACAAGAGCAGGAGGGGGAAAAAATCAATCAGTAGTCTAGTAAGGTGGTTTGTAAAACTGTACTAGTTTGACTAATCATGCTATAAAACACATATATTCGAACATATATTAGCCTACCATTTAATATATGTATAACACTCAACGTGCATCCCAAATCACACACTTACGCACTATTCTGTGCCATTTTGTAGTATACATAGTGTGAGTAGTGCGTTCACACTGAAAATTCCAACAAAAAGAAGAGCGTTTCAAGTACCCAGACGATGCACTTATTCAACCAAAAAAAAAAAAACAAAGTGTGGAATGTTGGACGCTTCATACACTCGACGGTCGTAACTTTGCTTATGTAGCAGAAGAGGTTAGGGGCTAGTGCTGATGCTGGCTCAAATTTACTCGGAATAAAAAAAAGGTCATGTTGGGCATAAAAGGTAATACTGACAAACAGTGAAATGAAGAAATTTGTTTACTTTGACTCGTTTTAGTATACTGCTAAAGCTAGCATCGTCGCATTACGTGCATTTGACATTATTTGCCATTGACTAGAAAATGGCTTATACTTCCAGTTGGTAAAATAATGTTAGTAAAATGTATACACTTGATGGTAGAGTACATAGTGCATAATGTATAGTAAATCATTTGGGACACAACTATAATCATACCTTCAGCTAGTACACTGGCCATGTACACTCCTCGGAGTGATGTGACATTTGTGAAGTCGTTGTCGCCTCCTGTAGCCGTGTAGAGGTGGCGCTCTAGAGATTTGGAGTACACCATGCCCCTGTCGTCTGACACATAGATGGTACCAAAGCCACTGTCTGAGGACAGCAGGACAATATGTGAGCTTTAATAATACTACATCATATACTTAATAGAATTATTCCATGATATTGTTTCCTACATTAAAGTCTTTACAGATTTAATTAAAACAGCATATATACACACCTACTGTACCATACTGTACCATCTATCGAGTCCTATCAATAGGCCACTGCTTATCACTTCAATGCATCGTCACAACACAAAAGTAACTGTTTATATCAGTGTATAGCTCTGTAGATAGCTCTCTAATGTAATGTGTGCTACTATAACATCGATACTATTTCTCACTAACTAATTAATGCTAATTAATAGGGATGCACCAAAATTTTGGCTGCCAAACATTTTCGGCTGAAAACGGCATTTTAGGTTTTTGGCCGAAAGACAAATAAGGCCAAAAATATAAGCCGCCATGCTCTGTCCTGCCCCTCACTGCTCAGATTTCATTTTCGATCTAGCCGACAGTTATCCGAGTTGCCGAGTTCATTACTTGACTGCTGTTTTGCATATCATAATAGTTAATGTTACATTATTTGAATAATTGGATAAAATAAAAATCTGTTAAATTTGATTGTTACAGAACTGAATGAAGAATAATATATTTAATATTGTTTTTGTTTTGCTGTGTTAATAATAATAAAATAATAAAAATGTGATCATTTCATTGGTTTGTAGCTTTTCAATTCAGATTCATTAAAATAATGAAATTAATTAAAAAGTCTAATATTAACGCAATAATACAAAAAACCAAATTTAAAATGGGTTTTTCCGTTTCGGTTTTCGGCCAAGTGCGTCCTGAATATTCAGTTTCGGCCCAGAATTTTCCTTTCGGTGCATCGCTACTAATTAAGTGTGCCTGAGGTATTATAAACGCTGACACTGAGACTTTCACTGGCACAATATACTTGCTCTGTAATTGGACGAAGTAGTGCTCTGTGATTGGACAAAGCCACCTGCCCTCATTAATTATTTACATGCTCAACATAGGGAAAAATATCTTACTGATATACTATCAGAATACTTATTTATTATGCTACTTTGCAACAACAGACTGAGAAAAAAAATCTCACCCCCGGGTTCATCTACATGCATAAAGACCATTTCGTCATTGGCTGCCAGTATAGAGTAGAACTGCTCATGACCTACAGGAGGAAGCTGAGCTATGTTCCACTCCTCACCCTGGTCTGTGGACACATGGATCATCCGCATCATTCCCTAAGTGAGACATGTTTTTTAGTCAAGACACCACATAAAACTCTCATGGAAATAAATTGTGCATATGCAGGTTACTGCGAACATTACTGAGATCTTTACACATACAGCGCCTTCATACTATGACGGTGTAATGCTTACTGTTCCAGTCATGACTGAGGCGAAGAGGAAACGGCCACCAATCCCAAAGGAGTAGATCTTTTCAGCTATTGTCTTAAATGTCTCTCCATGGTCTACTGATTTCATCAGGACGAGCTGCCCCCTGTCATCTGTAAAACAGAAACACGGTGAGTCTAAACTGTTTTTTCTGGTACGGTCTTAATGCTGCAGTGTGTAGGTCTCTGGGGATGAATTACAGTGACTTCATTATACTAAGGAACTAAAGACACATTTCATCATAGAGAGTGTGGAGTTTCAAGACAGATCACTATCTAGTAGTAAGTAAATATGTAATTACATGCTTTGCTATACACATTTTTTTCATAATTTCCATAATAGAAAAAGTAAGAGAGATAAAAGAAAGAACCATACAAATCCAAAATGGATTACACTGAACAAGTTAAGCGCAGTTTACTTTTTTTTCCTTTTCTTTTTTTTTAAGAGGAGAGAAAAAAAATGGACAAGAGATCCTAATGTGCTTTCTCTTTGAATTCCTTAGCAAAGTATATTAAGGTTAATTGCAATGGGGCCAAATAACAGGAATACACCATTTAGCCCTATTCATTTGGGGTATTAAAGTTGGGGTAATTCTATATTTAAGAGATACTACTGTGATTTTATTTCCATCTGGATCAGCAGTATGTGGGCGATACGTTCAAATCCCAGTGGTGATATGATCATTTTAATCCTATCTAGACAGAAATCTCTGTGATTTTACAAGATGCCATCTCTTACATTTCTTGAACACCATATTTAGAATTTTCGCTTATTTTAAGATACATTCAGCAATCACTAAAAACATCAGACACAAAAAAATTGTGATTAAAATGGCCATTAGCATAGTAATAGTTATAGATAAAACCTCACTATATATCTGCATACTGCACAATTTTATGGTTCTGTAAATATATTCATGTGATCACATTATCATGTTTGGTGCTAACACCTGGGTAATCAAATGGAGCTTTCAGAAACTCCTTTATAGAGCATTAATTTATTGAAGAGCTTTCAAGTAAGGAAACAATTTCACGCATTCCCATCTTGCCACACCATGGATCAACGCTGCTACAATAAATGTTACTCACAGCAGGATCCATTCAGGTTGGTGGAAAAGAAGAGTGTATTGTCTTCTCCCCTGCAAAGACACACATACACACACACACACACACACACACACAATCCCTAATGTTAAAGATGTGCAGTCTGCTTCACCTTCCCACAGGAGGGGTACAGCTTCATTTTAATATAAACAAATGTCCTGAATTTGGTTGCTGGAATAAAGATTGTGCTTTGAAAGAAGTAGCAAGTAAATTCTCTGCTCGTCTCTTGGAAGGAGAAATCACGGGCCACAAGCTTAAATAATGGACTTGGATGTTGGTTAGTAGTTATTCTAAGTTACTAAATAATTAATTGTAAGTAGGTTGATTTAGCATAGCTAACTACTAACTGCAGCTTAAGCACCACAGCACGGTTGCAGGCCGCTTAAGTAACACAAACCTTTGGACATAACTAGGCTTCATTTATCAATCTTTACATAAAGTTGTGTGCAAATGTTTTCGTACAGCAAACCAAACGAAGATTTCCAGCCATGTTCACAGACGTTTCTGCAATGCTGAACTTCTTCATACTCATGTGTGTATGTATAAATGGAAAATCGCCCGTAATTACCAAGTGCAATCACAGCACAGCTAGAGTGACTCCTAAACGTGGAATGTGCTACATTTTCCAGTAATGTAGCTTAGCCAGTTCTTTTGGATTGATTTCTTTCAAGTAATTAAAATGAACTTTTCAAACAAATCTACTTAAAAACAACTTGTAAAGAGATTTGTGCACGCAATTGAAATAAACAAGTTACTTAAACTTGTTAATGTAACCCGTATAAAAATTTGCAGTAACTCATGCCGATTACACGATTTGAGGTTTACATTAGCGCGTTTCTGTGTGTGCAAATGTGCACAAACTTGAGAGCTCTCATAGGACATAAACCTTTTTCCGAACGAACTGGATTTTCTTTAACCTATACAACATTTCTTTGTTGTATTGTACAACCCCAATTCCAAAAAAGTTGGGATGCCGTGTAAAATGTAAATGAATGAAAACAAAAATAGAATGCAATGATTTGAAAATCTTATAAACCAATACGTTATTTACAATAGAACATAGAAAACATAACAAATGTTTAAATTGAGTACCATTTTGAAAATAAGGTAATTTTGAATTTGATGGACGCAACACGTTTCAAAAAAGTTGGGACAGGGCAACAAAAGGCTGGAAAAGTAATTGTTACTAAAAAGAAATAGCTGGAGGTTAATTGGCAATAGGTCAATAACATGATTGTTTATAAAAAGAGTATCTTAGAGAGGCAGAGACTTTCAGAAGTAAAGATGGGCAGAGTTTCACCAATCTGCGAAAAACTGCATCTACAATTTGTGGAACAATTTGTGAATAATGTTCCTCAGTGTAAAATTGTGAAGACTATGAATATCTCATCATCAGAGAATCTGGAGAAATCTCTGTGTGGAAGGGACAAGGGTGAAAATTAAAATTGCATGCCCGTGATCTTCGGGCCCTCAGGCGGCACTGCATTAAAAACAAGCATGATTCTGTAATGGAAATCACTGCATGAGCTCAGAAACACCTCCAGAACTCAGTGTCTGTGAACACAGTTCACTGTGCCATCCACAAATGCTGGTTAAAGCTCTATCAAGCAAAGAAGAAGCCACATGTGAACTTGAGGCAGAAACGCTGCCGTCTTCTCTGGGCCAAAGCTCATTTAAAATGGACTAAGGGAAAGTGGAAAACTGTTCTGTGGTCAGACGAATCAAAATGTGAAATTCTTCTTGGAAACCATGGACTCTAAACTAAACTCAACCATAGTCCGCGAAACTAAAGAAGACTAAAGAAGAGAGGGACCATCCAGCTTTTTATCAGCGCTCAGTTCAAAAGCCTGCATCTCTGATGGTACGGGGGTGCATTAGTGCCTATTGAATGGGCAGCTTGCACATCTGTTAAGGCATCATCAATGCTGAAAGGTATATACAGGTTTTGGAGCAACATATGCTTTCATCCAGATTCCATCCCATCTTTACTTCTGAAAGACTCTGCCTCTCTAAGTTACTCTTTTTATACCCAATCATGTTACTGACCTGTTGCCAATTAACTTAATTAGTTGCAAAATGTTCCTCCAGTTGTTTCTTTTTACTAACACTTTTCCAGCATTTAGTTGCCCCTGTCCCAACTTTTTTGAGACAAAATTAAAAATTACCTTATTTTTTTCTTAAAATGGTATATTTACTCAGTTTAAACATTTGTTTCCTATGTTCTATTGTGAATAACATATGGGTTTATGAGATTTGCAAATCACTGCATTCTGTTTTTATTTACCTTTACTTACATTTCGCACCGCATCCCAACTGTTTTGGAATTGGGGTTGTCGATGCTCTTGCAAAGGATTTACAATTAAATGAGGCCAGTTGTCTCTAATGGAGACCCTCACACACAGCTCTGCAGATCTAAAAGGAAACTGACGACTCATTCTGACGTCTCACTACTGAAATGCAGGAAGGTTACATGAGCCTTCTCGCACACCTGGGTGTCAAATACTCTTTTCAAAAGTTCCCTTAGCGATGAAGCTTTGATTCTTGTATTGGCAGAGCTGCCAACCTGATCCTGACCTATTTTACAAGTTGTTCTAGGCAAGGACACGTCTATCAGTGGAGTGGAGTTTGCACTGGCGACAGGGCAGCAGAATATTTTCACCATAGAGGTAAACACACAGAGAAACTCAAATGTAAACAGCCCTACTACTGGCCCTTTGTTTGATATATAAAGTTAAACAAAGAGAGCTTGTCCCTGACTTACTCATTTTAGTCAAACATTTATTTTACAATACATTCTTTTAGAGTATTGATGTTCTTAGATCATGTTCTTGTTAGTGTAAGGTCACAACACATGAGAATATTCCTTTTAAGAGAGGAAAAGCCTGTACAATTCCTGTGAATGGACATGAAGCTATTTCTTTATAGATAAAGTTTCAACTGACTTAACAAGGTTGTGTCAAGTAGGAAACAAGATGACTTAGCAGAGAGTTTATCACCCCTGTGCTACAAGAGCTATATTGGAGTGTTTATTTTAGTAACTGAAGTCAGGACCATCCAGGCTCAAGTTTGCAATGGCTCAAAGGCTCTTACCATTTCACCACACACACAGCCTCGTAGATTTTCTTCCATGTCGCAGCAAAATTCCCTGAAATCCAGAGCTCATTCTAAAACAGCAACAAAAAAAAACCCAGTTGAAAACACTTTTGTAAGATTGCAAGCTAATACATGAACAAGAAACATTCCCAAAGAGTACAATCTTGTATTAACTGTATTAGTTCACTGGAAGCTTAATAAGTAAGGAATAAAACATGGCAAGCCGAGCTATTATAGGAGAACAATCCACAGCACAATGATGTGATGCTGCCCAACGTGAAGCGAACTTATTGTTGCCAGCCCAATCTGGATTATTTTCCAGTAACAGAAAATGTTTTTTTTCCTCCTATACCACAGCAGTTTTCCAAAGATTGCTGTTTTTAATTTGTTAATGAACAACATTTAATGCTTTTTAACAGTTTACAGTTGCATGTAATGTTGTGGAACAACCACGAGATGTTAGTTTGTTCTCTTTCTCTATTTCTTAAGATTAAAAAGACAAAAAAAAATAATGCAGCTTGCCATGTTAGAGAGAACCAGGAAGCACAAACTCCTCAGTCCCCAAGACTTTATCATGGCAGAAAACTTACTGGCTGTTACAACATGCTGAAATCTGAGACGCCAAAGTTATATAAACGTCTCCTAACAGAAAGCTTAGATCTTGTTAAATAACAAATCATCTTTTTTTTTTATCTGTTTATTATTAGATTTAGATTATGTGGTGCATCTATCATACAAGTCCCTGTGAGTTGTTACCATAGAAACCAGAACGATGTATTGGAACGAGCAGATTAAGGTCGTTTGAATTACAGCCAGCAAATACTGTCAGAAAAAAAATGACTCAACCCTTCTGACCAATCAGGTTCAAAAACTCGAGAGCGTCATGGCATAACACCAAACATAATATATGTAGTAATGACTGGTAATAACAGGTAGTGATGACTGGGGTCTAAGCACACTTTTGCAAGCAGGACTAATTAGTGAATAATGACTAAAAACCTAAAAATATATATAAATAAAAAAGCTACTGTTATGCTGCTCAGTCTATATAGTGTGTGCATCAAGATGGATGAAGACATGAAAAAAATCTTTAAAATTTTCTTTTGAGGAGTAGAGAGGTAAACAATATATTTGAAATGTTTAAATATTACAACTCAATATGCAGGTTTCGTCATGACTGCTGGATTTGATTTGCCCAAAGGAATTGGAAAAAAACGATGGAATTGGAAACACCCCTAAGGACACACCCCAAAACTGTGCAGAGCATGCCCTATCTCTGTACCAAATATGTTATAACAGCATTCAAAGAATTGTTTGGGCTGCTCTGGAGGAGGAGGGAGGGGAACAAGTAGAACAAGAAGAACAAAAAGTACAACAACAGTCCCAAAAGTCCTTCAGAATCATCTATGCTTGATAAGGAAGAGAAGAACTTATATGTGATGATAAAACCAAGAGGCTGTCATAGATGAAGTGTGAATAAAACCAATATGAGTGAACACAGACGATTTAGCAGGTTGCAAAATGTGTGCATCATGATTCTTTTTCTCTCTCTCTCTCACCTTGAGACTGATGGCCACAAGGATATTGGAATTTTCGGGGTTATACATAATCTGCATGCGAGGGTTGAAAGGCAGGTCCAACGAACTAAAGCTTTTCCCAAAGTCACTGGACAGGAAGATCCTGGATCCACTGCTTCCAGACACATCTCCTGTAAGGATCACCTAGAAATAAAGGCAAAATTCAAATGACAAAAAAAAAAAACACAGTCCTTAATTGAAGCAGTAACTTCAAAATCCTCCCTGGTGTATTTGTGCTAAAGTTTAAGCATAGTAGTATTCGTATTTAACAAGCAAACCGGTTAAGCCTGCCTGCGTATATAGTGCTTAATTTCAAAAGAAATGAATGTTTGATGAATGGTTGGTACTAATGAATTTTTAATTGTTTAAGCTCAGTTACCAAATCCTGGACATTACTAGATCACCCCCCTCACCTTCCCAGAATTCTCAGGGCCAATGGCTATCCCAAACTCAGTGCTGATAAACGTGTTGTTAATAAGGTATGTGACGTCCTCGAATGTCTTTCCATAGTCCTCGCTGATCCAGATAAAGAAAAAGAGATACCGACATGCAGATGTTTAAAAAAACTCATTTAACAATAATAGAAAGCATGTTAAACAAAATCACATGCAGAGATGCAGTTCAATAAGAAGTATGAAAATCTGGCCATATTAAGATGTAGTTCACCTCCGGTAAAGTCTGGACTGGCCAAATCGTAGCAAGAAAATGGGCATCTGAAATGTAGTCAAGGCCAGCACAACCTGGCAAGGAGAAAAAGAGATAACTTATATTGCACTGCCAAGGAGCAAGCATCCTCAAATCTCCGTACCACAGACACAATAATAAAAAAAAGTCAATGGAGTGTAATGAAGATATAATTTGATGACTGTAGCTACGCATGGAAATTACATAGTTCCAGGACACTAAAACTACATAAAAGTTAACAGCTTTCTATACATTTCAATGTAATGAGGGCATGCAGTAATGGACATTAATTTAGAAAACTCAATTTTCATCCTCCCTCATGGGAAAAAAAAGCACAACAAAGTAACACAACCTTGTTCATTCAGCAATCTATAAAGGAGGACAAACAGTTAATTCACTGCTATATGAATATTTTGTGCTGTAAGAGCTTCTCAAACAGGAAGCAGTTTGTGTGCAGCTTAACCACACCGCTAAACCGATGACCAGCCTGTGAAAGCTTTCATTTTACAAGAAGACAGTTCTTGGACTTCTTCCTAAACATGCTGACAGTTCTGTTTTCTAAAATAATGATTCGGGCAATTTACAAGAAAAACCACAAGGTACTGCTTGAGTTATAAGTGTGTCTATTCTGGTTCAGTTATGCATCATCAAACTAATGAGCACTAGGACAATTATCAGCTGATTATTGTTGTAAGAATAACTTCACAGAACATCTCTCATCTCATTAAAATGAACTTAAACCCCAGTATATATTAAACATGTATTAATTAGGAATAACTTGAAGATTATTTACTCACCCCTGTTCCATCTCCTATCCAGGCCAAAGCCACTGATCCACTGAGATCATTAAATGTGCTCTGCAAGTGAGAAATAAATTATTAACAATACTAAACAATGATTGAACCAATAGCAAAACAGAAAAAAAAAAAAAAATTAAATCTTTGTAGCACAAAGACAATTGCTGGTGGAGCAAGCATCACATTGTACACTTGCTACCAGTTAACTCTATCATAGTTTCACTATGCTTTTACAGAAACTGGGCCGTGATTGGACAAGTTTACATATAATGTTGTTAATGATATTAGCGTTCACAACTATTTTACATTTAAAGATTTTAGCAGGCACTCTTTAATCTGAATGACTTACAAAGTGCTTCATAGTCTCCATCTTAAACATCCTCATGGTAGTGCAAATAGGTCAGGGTCTATGAATACTATCAAGCTCAAACCCTGCACTCCCAGAAATAACAGTATCAAACTGTACTTTTCCTTGTCGCTTGGGTGCCCCCCTCAAGGGTACAACTTTTTTACCTTTAGTGTATATATTATATATCTCCATACATAGGGGAAATTTAAACTTTTTATCAAAATGTCTTCTAAATTTTTTTCATACTTAGTATTTTCTTAGTATATATCTTTATAATATATATATATATATATATATATATATATATATATATATATAAATATATATATATCTTTCCTTGCCAAAAGAACGACGTATTGAAATCATTCTCATGGCTGGATTGGAAAGCTGTCTCTAGGGTGTGATGGACTTTATCAGAAAACAGGGCAAGCACATCACACACGACACTTTATTAACAAATTAAAAAATACTGGTGATGACGAGTGTTGACGACTAACCGAGAAGTGGACTTCCACAAACACAAACTGAGGAAGTAACAACCGACGTGGTGCTGGAATACATAGTCCCTTATGTACACCCTGTATATATTCATACCCAGCTTACTTATGTAACATTAAAGATTTAGTCTAAAAGCTTTCATGAGCAATTCCGAAGTCCACCTTTCTCCGATTCTCGTAGCTCTCTCGAGAAAAATGCTTGCTACACACAAACAGTTTCGATGCGTCGGTAGTTGATGGCCAACCAACCACCCGCAGCCAGAGTCTAGGGAAAGCCATGCAACACACTCGAATTCTTACACCACTGAAATAAACACTTGCGACCCATTTGAACACCTGTCTCATCTATATCTGTTGTAGAAAAGCACCACGTGCTGTCATGAATAATTAAGAGACAGCGTCTTCTCAGAGGCTAAAAACACGTAGTCTCATCCATAATTATGAGACACCGACACGTCATCGATGTACTATAGTACGGTACCATGTCCCTGCCTGTGACGTGTGACATGATGAGATTTTAAACCCGGAAGACTAAAATAGCAGAAAAAGCTCAAAACTTAAGCAGTTTTCTCCTACAATTTAAATGATTGGATGCTAACATTGTCTTTTATGATGTGCGACTCGAACACCTCTGTTAAAATCTCAGAAAATGTAGTTTAGTGTTTCTTGGCTCATTGAAAGTACACCACACACACACCATTCCAGGAAAGAGAATCATACTAAAAGTACAGAAGATGCATCCTTTGTGGTACCACCCAAATCAGGAGATTTTAAATTACATTATTTAGTTGTTAGATATGATAATGGATTATCACATTACCTTCATGCTTAATCCTTTCTTAACAACTTAAAAGGGTCTTAATATATACACTCCTTATGAGTTAAAGCATTACGTTATGTTAAGTCTACAACAGATGTCTAGATGGATGTTGAGTCTACAACCATGTACCTAAGACTAAAATACTCTCTTTTTTTCCTCAATCCAGAGGGCATTTATGTCCCTGAACACAGCAGTTAAATCCTCTAATCTCATCTACCCAGCTGTCTCAATCTGGCCAGAGAAAATGACCCAAAGTGCCGCTGGAAGTCAGATGCCTTCAGATATCTGAGCTGCTCTGAAGCCACCTCTGAACTGAAAGAGAAACAATTTGTGAACTTGTAAGCAAACAGGGTGTTGAGAATATTTTCATTAACATGGCCGAAATCTTTATGTGTGACGGTTGGCCTCTGAGACAGAGGAGCAGGTTTGAAGAGCTGCCATGCCGGTTGGCCCAGACTCTGATGGGTGGAACGCAGAACGTCTGCTTCATGTGTAACTCGTACTTCCCTGTTTAGATACAAACTAAATAAACTCATTGTACTGACATGCCTAGCGCTTTCTGTTCTTTCTTAAAGCTTCTTTTTCGTCATCCTTAAGTGAAATGGTAGTTAAAAACGACCACAGACACAAATCTTAAAGATGGTGGCTATTAATATTGTGTTCTCAACTGAAAGCCTCAAATCGTTTGAATGGTGATCTCACATTTCACCATCTTAAAGCTTTTAGGAGATGTAAATTGTTCTATCCTCGAAGTTAGTTAATATTAACTGACAGGCAGCTAAATCTCCTCCAAAATGCAATTCACCCGAAGTGTAGTCCAAGGTTATAGGTTTATTTACCATAGGAGGGTGAAGCTAAAAGAAAATGCGCAACAAGCTATTACTCATGTTAAGTAAATAAGCAACATGTTAATAAAGCAACCGTACTTTATTAGCTGTCGCCGTATGACAGAAATAATAGTACATCTAAAAAAAAAATATCACATTTAAAGCACACAACAATGTGAAAGTTATTCTGTTATTATTGTAAAGAGCACATGAATATGCTCGGAGGAGGAGGAGAGGAAAGAGCAGAAGGGTCAGTGGAAGATTTAGCCGTTACAATGGTGCTTTTTAAAAACTTCTAGAATGTTTCGAATAGGGCGCGTGCACATATATAAGGAATCATAAGGAAATATGTCGTTTTTAAGAGATTATAAAGTACCATATAATGTAGAACAACATTTCAGTGTCACGTAACAAAAAAAAGTAAATATGATAAAAGTCAAAACAAAACAAATAAAAACAGAGGAATTGTATTAGTACATCAATGTATTATTACTGCACAGTAACTGAAAGTCAAAGAGCCTGACTAGAGAGTTCGGCAAAAAGCAAAGGTTAAATGACAGGCGAGTCGGGAGTAACTGGAAGAGCCGGTTTAAACTTACAATGTGAGTGTTGTTGGATAATTTGTCGTTGTATCCCTGTAGACCCTTACAGGTGTCTCCTCCGTCATCTGCGCTTCTCTTTTTTATGGTATGCTGATGTGAAGACTCCACCGCGGACCTGATCTTACCCGCTGCGTTCATGTGAAGAGAGTGCGCGGTACGCGACACCCTAGTTCCGCCGAAATCCAAACTATACACCGCGGGAAATAAAAATAATGCTAAAATAAAGTGCCACTGCCGTGCCATTTTTGATATCTAGTGCTTTTTTCCCTGCACGAGTCTTGGTTATTTACTAAATTGCCAAAACGCGACTGTAACCCAGTGTCGCCGCCGACATCAATAAAAACACAGTGGCTGTGACACGGAGCTATCTCTCCTCATCGCAGTCTCAGCGCGCTTCTAGCATAAAATGAGTTGGAGGGTTTTGTTGGTTTTTTTTGAGCAAACAAAAGTCGCTTTCTAAACTACAACTAAAACTATTCCAAATCTGTAAAAGAATTATGATGTCAAAAATATAATCGTAAGAAAAAAACCTACTGCACTCGGACCCCCCACTAGGTAACAAAAAGGTACAGCGATGAAAGTATCTATGCACCTTGCAAAGACCTCGCGCTGATTGGTTGATGTGGCGAACGACTCGGTTATGATTGGTGCGTACGTTTGTGCTCATGTTTGCATGAGCTCTGTCGGGTTTGGTTGAGATGTCGGTACTGAGCGCCGCATTCATTTGAATAACCACACAGACAAGAATCCTGGTGCTCCGACAACATCCGGGCATCTGACAACAGCAACAACAACGTAACAATTAACCAGGATGGATCTATCTACCCACCTAAAATATATTTAAATTTAAAAAATAAAGTGTTACTATAACTTGTACTTTTTGTAGTAGATGCCCAAAAATACTGTTCATTTGAACTGGCACTGTACCGTTTGTAAAACCTGACAAAATAATCAATGGTCTGTACTTTTTTTCCACACATGCACTTCGGCGTGTGGAGATATGGGTCGGAAATCGAACCGTTAACCCTACAACTAGGGGACAACCCGCTCTACCACCTGAGCCACAGCCGCCTCAAAACCTGTTTTAATCATTACTGTTGAACATTTGAATTGATTATGGAACCATTGGTCTACTAACAATTCATAAAGACATGTGGTATACACTTGCATGTGTGATCTTATAATAATAATAAGAAGAAGAAGAATACTGTCTAATTTGATATCTATACAAGTAAATTATTAGGTAAAGAGATGACACGTTACATTGATTCGGTCCTGTCTTCAGTAAAAAACAAAAAGCAACACACTATGAAGAAGTTTTTTATTTGTTGTTTGTGTAATCTTGAGATCATGTGAACCTCACGTGCCACAATTATTGAATATCCCCTAAAATTCAACAAAATGTAACTAAAGCATGTACCCACTTTCCTTTTTTATGTTCACACCAGTATTTGGACTGACTTAAGCAGTCATCCATGACTTAACAGGTGTATAAATATTAGGTGCAAATAATCAATAATTTGTATAAATCGTCCCAATTTGTTACACTTAAAGCTTTCAATTCAGCAAATAGACTTACTATTATTCATTCACTGGAGTAACCAATAGTTATCAGAGTGGGGAAAGTGTGTATATTTTCGGTGTCCATTATCAAAATAACAGCACCAAAAAACGATGTCTATCCTCAAGCTATTATTACACATGTGCATTTATTCTAATTATCATATTGCCCAAGGTGCACGATGGCTTAGTGATTAGCATGTTCACCTCACTAACCCAGGGTTGAGGTTGATTCCCACTGCCACCCTATGTCCTCCCGGTGGGGGGCTTCCTCTCCCAGTCCCAAGAAATGCATGGCAGACTGATTGGCATGTCCAAAGTGTGTGAATGTGTATGTGGTTGTGCCCTGTGATGGATTGGCACCCTGTCTAGGGTGTACCCCGCCCTCTGCCTGATGCTCCCTGGGATAGGCTCAAGGTTTTCCATTACCCACAAAGATAAGCAGTATAGAAAATGGATGGATGGATCATGTTGCCCACTTCAAAATGTATGTGTGTACTTGTTTGTTTCTTCTTGGCCCTGAGTTATGCAACCCCCAGAGTCAAGCCAGAGTTCACAACTGGTTGCCCACATCTCCCTATAATCTTCTTTTCATTTAGCATTGTGTCTTGTGAAAAGTTTTCAAACACAGCATTCCTCAAAATACTCCATATAATGAAGAACAGACGTGTGAATAATATACTTTGAAATAGTAGGCTACACTCTCACATGTTCTGTTTATTTCATGCAAATAATTGTATGAGGTACAGTGAGTACTGGAAGTAAAAAGAAGTAAATGTGCCAAACAGAAAAACTGCTAATCTAATCAAAAAATGTAAATAAGAAAATAAACATTTTGTTCAGCTCAATGTACCACTATCAAACTACTCTTATCTCTGTAATGTCTTCTTGTATAAGAAGTTTGTATGTGATGCTTATTTATTTGTTACTTACTTTCTATTTGACTCTGTGTAACGACCATGAGTTTGAGAAAAACACTACATAAATTAAACGTATTGCAACCAATACCATCAAACTAAACCTTCACAGATCTTTTATTTGTGTTTTAACTGTGCATCTTGTGTGTCAGATGCCATTGGTGATTAGATTGTGTGTACTCATGTGATTTGCGGGCAGGCTCCGTAGCATTGGATATCTCATGACTGCAATCATGTGATAACTGCATAATAGGAATCATTGTGTGCTTGCCACTACAAAGCATGTGTTCCAAAGCTTCAGAGAACTTATCTAGACTTATCTAGGCTGTGAAACTGGAACTGTGAGGATCCAAGTGTCCAGTAAACATTTCATAGTTGGTAAATGCTATCAGAGGCATACAGTGATGAAAAGATGATCCAAAGACAAAATATGATTGATCGAGTTCAAAGGCAAAACACAAAAGGCAGCCACAAATAGCTGTGAAACACAGCTCAGCCTACTAAGTAAATAGGCAAGACAAGTTAATGTTGCAGAAACAGGAGTTTATATGTAACCCAGAACCTGAATTGTAACTATGACAATCAAACTAGACCTGAGAGATCTGATGGCAAGTGTTGCAGAGTGTAGATGGGACAAACCAGAGATCTAAGCTTCAGACGAGGATTTCACAAATAAAAGCAGATTATCTGCACAGCAAGAACATCCTGTGCTGAAAAAAAGGGCCATCAACATTGGATGTTCTTGCTGTGTAGATAATTTGCTTTTATTTGTGAAATCCTCGTCTGTAGCTTAGAGCTCTGGTTGAGTCTTGATAGTGATACACTATGGTGTTTGTAAAGATCAGACTTATATTATAATATGTCATATGAAGAATACTAAACAAATTCCTCGAAAGAGGATCTTTTGAGATATACGTGTATCACTAGGTTTGTAGGACATGTATGAAGATGGTTGCCCCATACCTCTATTTCAGTCTGGCTCTTCACCCCTCTTCATCCAAATAGATTTACACAAACAAAGAGAAGACGATATGCAGGATTTGACTTTTCTTTTCATTTGTCCAGAGCACTTTGTTTTTCTCGTAGTGTATTGTCTATACTGTCATTTCAATATAGAAGGCAAAAACTATTCTGACGGTCTTTACACACATGAAAGGTTTCCATTAACCATCATGAGTGCAAGCTGCATATATTTAATGTACTGTAAACAAGAAATAAATCCCATGGTATGCATCCATCCATCTTCAACCGCTTATCCTTCCTTCAAGGTCACGGGGAAACATGGAGCCTATCCCAGGGAGCATGGGGCACAAGGCGGGGTACACCGTGGACAGGGGGCCAATCCATCGCAGGGCACAATCACATACACTACTCACACTTTGGACATGGCAATCAGCCTACCATGCATGTCTTTGGACTGGGGGAGGAAACCGGAGTACCCTGAGGAAACCCTCGCAGCACAGGGAGATATAATATAATAATCTATAATAGGTAGTATACAGTGGGAATCAAACCCCTAACCCTGGAGGTGTGAGGCAAACATACTAACCACTAAGCCATGGTATGCATTGCAGCTTGTTATTTTATTAGAACATCAGAAACACATATCACTGTACAGGTACATCTCAGAAAATTTGAATATCGTGGAAAAGTACTTTTTACCTGTAATTTAATTTAAAAAGTAGAACTTTCATATATTATAGATTTGTTACACAAAAAGTGAAATATTTCAAGCCTTTTTTAGTTTTAATCTTGATGATTTCAGCTTATAGCTCATGGAAATCAAAAATCCAGTATCTCAAAATATTAGAATAAAGAATTTATAATACAGAAATGTCGACCTGAGAAGAGCTCTAATCAGATAATTAACTCAAACACCTGCAAAGGTTTCCTGAGCCTTTAATCTCTCAGTCTGGTTCAATACACAACCACAATCACTGGGAAGATGAAAATAAATTTTGTATTTTATTTGGAAATCAAGGTCCCAGAGTCTGGAGGAAGAGTGGAGAGGCACAGAATCCAAGTTGCTTGATGTCCAGTGTGAAGTTTCCACAGTCAGTGATGATTTGGGGGGCCATTTCATCTGCTGATGTTGGTCGAGAGTCAATGCAGCATCTACCAGGAGATTTTAGAGCACTTCATACTTCCATCTGCTGACAAGCTTTATGGAGATGCTGACTTCCTTTTCCAGCAGGACTTGGTACCTGCCCACAGTGCCAAAACTACTAGTAACTGGTTTGCTGATCATGGTATTACTGTGCTTGATTGGCCAGCCAACTCGCCTGACCTGAACCCCATAGAGAATCTATGAGAGACACCAGACCCAACAATACAGACGAGCTGAAGGCCGCTATCAAAGCAACCTGGGCTTCCATAACACCTCAGCAGTGCCACAGGCTGATTGCCTCCATACCACGCCGCACTGATGCAGTAATTTCTGTAAAAGGAGCCCTGACCAAGTATTGAGTGCATAAATTAACAGACTTTTCAGAAGGTCAACATTTCTGTATTATAAATTCTTTAGTCTAATATTTTGAGATACTGGATTTTTGATTTTCATGAGCTGTAAGTCGTAATCATCAAGATTAAAACAAAAAAAATTAATTCACTTTATGTGTAATGAATCTAGAAAATATGAAAGTTCCACCTTTTGAATTAAATTACGGGGGAAAAAACGAACTTTTCCACGATATTCTCACTTTTTGAGATGCACCTGTATGTTTTTTATTTATTTTAATTTTTTTTAAGTGCCCATTAAATAGCTTGTGAACCGTGTTTTGATTCCGTATGTTGCGGTATATCCTTTTGAAACCGGAAGTAACATAGCAGCCTTGTCGAAGGACTTGAATAATTTCCACAACGGCCAATCGCATTCGAGACGCGCCACGTCTCGCGCCGCCTCTTGAGCCTTTACTTTTTTCCTCACTCGTCCATCCCTAGATCGCGACGTCATGACTCACGTGACCACCACTGTGCCAAAAGTGAAAAAAAGTTTAAAAAAAAAAAAAAAGAAAAGAAAAAAAGAAAAGAAAAAATAAGTGACAACTTTTCAAGCATCTGATCCATCAGCGGTGTGGAGGTATTGGGTTTTCTTAATTAATCCCTTCTAATAAACTAACAGTGTGTAATATGGAGAATGTTAGGCAGGCATGTAGCTACTAAGAACAGTGTGGGGGGGAAAGTATTCACATCCTAGACGCAGAACAGTTCATCTTTTCCTAGATAAAGTTGAGTGAAGTGGCTAATTCAGTTGATTGTCCATTTCTCTTTCAGAAAATAATGTCAGCTTTCTTGTTAGATATCAGACCTT
This sequence comes from Ictalurus punctatus, assembly GCF_001660625.3. NCBI lineage: Eukaryota > Metazoa > Chordata > Actinopteri > Siluriformes > Ictaluridae > Ictalurus > Ictalurus punctatus. The sequence goes on from NC_030420.2 coordinate 22,554,367, forward strand.
TGAAAGAGCCGCTGGGATTTATACGAGTCCTAGAATGGGTAAGTTGCAAATTTTCACAAGATTTCGTTGCTGGAATAAAGATGGCTTAGATAGTGATATGATATTGTTGTCTTATCGTCAAATCAAGTATAAACTCTGATGTTGTACTTTACTGTTGTGGAGCTCAGGATTTGTTAGGAAATAACGTTGTTATGTAAAAAATAAAATAATAATAATTAAAAAAAAAAAAGCTACAGTAATTATTTGACTTACTTAAAGAAAACGTGTAGTTCAAGCCATATGAGATTGAAGTCGAATTAATGGATGAAAAATAGTGCCTAATGCAGGCAGTGAAACACACAGTGTGTTTTTAGACATACTCAAACAAAGGTAAATGTATTGCACTGTCAAAGTGCACTTTAAAAGTACAATGATTTTCAAATAAATAAAGCTCAGTCACAGTAAAGAGTGTTATGAATTCTTTGCATTACACCCAAGACTGCATCTGCGTACAGTAAAACCTGTATTGCACAACTCTTCCCCACAATCCCCAGCGTCGTTATAAACTCTACACTCTTACAGTGATTATACGCATCCTGCTAGACCTAGTGTATGGATTGTAATTCAGCACTGGGATTGTGCTGTGTATTCGTCTCTTTCTTTAGGCCTGAGTTACTGTTTCTTTACACCTTCAGGAAATGATGTGCATTACTTTCTCTATATGTCTGTGGTGTTTATTGAACACGCCCTGTTTTTGGAAATGCTCTTGTCATACACAGCGAACGCAAACGAGTTACAAATGTCAGATCTTATTGTGATACTTCCCTTTTTTTCTTTTCTTTTTTTTTGTGTTACATTTGATCGTGTTTCTAGTCTAGTTAGTTGATTTGTTCACTCCATGGGAAAGGTGTTTGCTTTTATTTGGTGGAAATGTTCTATCTTTACATGAAAGTAGATGTGGTATTTCCTTCAGATACATTACACTCTGAGCTAACTGCCACACAGGCGGAAAATCTTAACATCATTATACGTATACACATGTATGCTACGAGGAAATTCTCTTCTTTGCATATCCTAGCTTGGAAGAATCAGAGGATTGAGTGAATATGGTGCCTAGGGAGTAGGTTAAGAGCCATGCTAAATGGTTTTTCAACCCTTAACCTTTCAATCGATAGCTCAGAGACTTAACCACCATAGCACTGGTACCTTCGAAACCACTGCTTCCCTGGTGAATACACCAGCCTTGCTCAGTGTACATTACATTCTTAGACCCAGGCACAATAGATGTTAATTCCACATTTATGAGGTTTTGAAGGACATACTGATGACTTTAAAACCCCCAAGCTTCCTGTGTGGAAGGATGCCATTGAAGGGAGGAAATAATTAAGCCTTCATTTGAGAGTGAATGAGGCCTTCATATTGTCCCTAAGGTATTCTTCTTAATGACTAAAGATTCAACAGAATCCCCATGCAATTTCCACCCTCGTTTCTACTTACTAAGTGTTGACTCCACTGTGGAACTATGACATATAATCATTACATATCAGTCATTTGACTACTTTTGACCAAAGGCATTTGTCCAATTTCAGTGGCTTCTTTTTTTATGTTGTGACATGTGCTGCTCTTACTGTGTTTGTTTTTGTGCACCGTGTCCTCAGGCATTTTCCATCTTTGCATTTGCGTCGACTGGTCATTATTCCGGCACCACAAGCTTTAATATCCAATGTCAAGGGAATGCTTCTATCCATGAGACCAACATCTCCTTCGGATACCCTTTTAGGTAAATGTTATTAAACATTATTACATTTTTGTACTGCACACTACCAGGTATTTTGAATATATTCAGTTGGCCTTATCTTTATTTTGGAAAATACAAACCCCACTTTGTCTTGTTTCACACAGACTTAATCAAGTTGGGTTTGATGTGCCAACCTGCGAAGTCAACAGAACAACAGAAATGAAGAAGTACTATCTGGTTGGAGATCATTCATCTTCAGCTGAGTTCTTTGTTGCAGTTGGAGTCCTGGCCTTCCTGTACTGTACTGGCATACTTGTGGTGTATGTTGGCTACCAGCATGTATACCGCGAGTCAAACCGTGGCCCTGTGATTGTGAGTCTGCTTTAGCGTATTAAGCACTTTATGAACTGAAATCTGCACTAGGCTTGACTTTAGTCATTTTAAATTTATATCAAACTAATTTGATGGTGACAGAATGTTGCTTTTGGGTAAGAGTAATAGTTTCCATTCTTTGTTTTGTACAATATGTGGGGTTTTTTGTTTCTAGTGTACATTGCAGTTGAAAGTAAAACTTGGGTTAAATGAGTAGGTCTATTTATAACCAGTGGCACACTTCCTGTTTATAATTTATCAGCGAGCAATTGCAATGTGCCTATCAAAAAGTGAACAATATGTGGCATTATAAAAGAAGCACACATTAGTTTCAGGTCAAGTGACCTGATGGAGTTGCTTGTTGTTCAAACCTCTGGGCAACTAATGTTGCAGTAGAAGTTCTCACTTATGTGTAAATGAAGAAGTAGAAGGGTGTGTTTTGTAGACAGCAGGTGCAAGAGGTGACGGAACAGATAGAGGCATTTGAGAACTAGCTATACAATCACCGTCCACTTTATTAGGAACACCTGTACACCTGCACGTTCGTACAATTATCAAGTCAGCCAAGCAGAGTGCATACAATTCTGCACATACAGGTCAAAAGCTTCAGTTAATGTTCACATCATAAATCAGAAAGGTGGAAATGTGACCTTGGTGACTTTAATCATGGCATGGTTGTTGAAGCAAGACAGGCTGGTTTGATCATTTCAGAAACTGCTGATCTCCTGGCATTTTCATGCACAACAGTCTTTTTATACAGAATTGTGTGAAAAATCCAGTGAGCAGCAATTCTGTAAGGGATATCTTTGTTAATGAGAATGGTCAGATTGGTTCAAGCTGATTGGATGGTTACTGTAACTCAAATAACCACTCTGCAGTGTGCAGAAAATGGTGTGATGTGCCATAAGTGTGTGGCAAACTAACTAACAAGCAAAAAATCCTCCCAGAATACACAACATGTTGAACTTTGAGGTGGATGGACTATCATCCAATCATCCAAGAAGTGGAATCTGAGTCTACAGTGGACACAGGTTCAGAGATACTGGTGGGGGAGGGTGTGAATGAATATGCATGTAGATCTCAGGCTGTATGTCACCACCCTTTCATCTGAGAAACCAAAAACTCTAACTTAAACACTAAACTACATTATATGGCCAAAAGTATGTGGGCACCTGACCATCACACCTGTATGAGCTTGTTGGACCTCCTGTTCACATCGACATTCCAGTTCATCCCCAAAGTGTTCAGTGGGGTTGAGGTCAGGGCTCTGTGTAGACCAGTGGAGTTCCTCCACACCAAACTTGTCAAACCTTGTCTTCAAACCTCGCTTTGTGCACAGGGGCACAGTCACTCTAGAACAGGAAAGAGCCTTCCCCAAACTGTTGCCACAAAAAAGCATACAATTGTCTAAAGTTTCTTTGTATGCTATTGCATCAACATGACCAGTGGAACTAAGGGGCCGATCCAAACCCTGAAAAACAGTCCCACACCATTATAACTCCTTCACCAGACTTTACTATTTCCATTATGCATTCTGGTAGGCAGCGTTCTCCTGGTGTCCACCAAACACAGATTCAGCCGTCAGACTGCTAGATAGTGAAGCGTGATTCATCACTCCAGAGAAGACGTTTCCACTGCTCTAGAGTCCACTGATGGTGTGCTTTACACCACTCCAGCTTGGTATTACACATAGTGATCTTAGACTTGTGTGCAGCTGCTCCGCCATGGAAACCTATTGCATGAAGCTCCTATTGCACAGCTCTTGTGGTGATGTTGCTTCTAGAAGCAGTTTGGAACTACAGTTGCAAGAAAAAGTATGTGAACCTTTTGGAATTTCATGGTTTTCTGCATAAATTTGTCATAAAATGTGATCTGATCTTCATCTAATCGAGGGTATTGGCAAATATAATGTGTCTAAAATGATAACACAAAAAAAATTCTGATCTTTCATGTCTTTATTGAGAACAACCAAAAAAACCTCATAGTGCTTGTGGAAAAAGTTTGTGAACCCTTGCGTTAATGACCTCAAAAAAGCTTTTCTTTTTCTTTTTTTTTTGGCACACCTGGAGTCCCGTTAAGAAAATGAGTTTGGAGGTGTGGACTACAGCTTCTTTGACTGATAAAAACCCCTCAAACTTTTGGAGTTTGCTCTGCACAAGAAACACATGCTTATGTGAGCCATGCCTCGCCAAAAAGAGCTTTCAGAGGATCTACGATCAAGAATTGTTGATTTACATAAAGCTGGCAAGGGTCACAAAGTGATTTCAAAGACTTTAGAAATTCACCAGTCTACAGTTAGGCAAACATTTTACAAATGGAGACACTTTGGAACTGTTGCTACTCTACAAAGAAGTGGGCGCCCAGTCAAAATGACACCAAGAGCACATCGAAGACTCATCATTGAGGTAAAGAAACAACCCCGAATGACAGCCAAAGATTTGAAGGCATCATTGGAACTGGCTAACATCTCTGTTCATGAGTCTACAATACGTAAACATTGAACAAGCAGGGTATCTACAGCAGGACACCACGAAGGAAGCCACTGCTTACTAAAAAGAACATTGCTGCATGCCTGAAGTTTGCAAAAGAGCACATTGACACTCCACAGCGGTATTGGTAAAATGTTTTGTGGACTGATGAAACTAAGATTGAACTATTTTGAAAAACCACACAGCACTACATCTGGCGTAGAAAGGGCATGGCATATCATCATGAAAACATCATCCCAACCGTACAGTATAGTGGAGGAAACATCATGATTTGGGCCTGCTTTGCTGAATCAGGGCCTGGCCAGCTTGCAATCATTGAGGGGAAGATGAATTCCCAAGTATATCATTCTTCAGGATAATGTAAGAATGTCTGTACGCCAGCTGAAACTGTGTAGAAGTTGGGTGATGCAACTTCTACACAGTTTCAGCTGACGTACAGACATTCTTACATTCTTACTGTAAGTTGGGTGATGCAACAGGATAATCGCCCAAAACAACGGGGCAAGTCCACAACAGAATGGCTTCAGAAAAACAAAATTCGCCTTTTGGAGGGGCCGAGTCAGAGCCCAGACCTCAACCCAATAAAGATGCTATGGAATGACTTGAAGAACGCCATACACATGAGACGTCCAAAGAATATGACGGAGCTAAAGCAGTTCTGCCAGGAAGAATGGGCTAAAATTCCTCCTGAATGATGGTCAGGTCTCATCCACAGATACAGGAAGCGCCTGGTTGAGGTTATTACTGTCAAGGGGGGTCAGCCTGTTATTAATTCTAAGGGTTCACTTACTTTTTCCACTGCCATGTTGAATGTTGAATGAATATGTTCAATAAAGACATGAGGGATCAGAATTTATTTTATGTTATTATTTTAGGCACATTTTATTTGTCAATACCCTTGACTTAGATGAAGATCAGATCACATTTTATGACACATTTATTCAGAAAACCATGAAATTCCAAAAGGTTCATATAGTTTTTCTTGTCACTGTATGTAGTGAGTGATGCACATAGAATAGGTTATTTTTAAGCACTACAGGCTTCAGCACTCGGCAGCCCCACTCTGTGTTTGCATGGTCTATTACTTTGTGGCAATTATAGCATTTACCGTTGACTGGGGCAGATCTAGCAGGGGCAGAAATTTCACAAACTGACTTGTGGCAAGGGTGGCCTCCTATAACGGTGCCATGCTAAAAGTCACTGAGCTTTTCAGTATGACTCATTTTACTGCCAGTGTTTGTCTATGGAGATTGCATGGCTATGTGCTTGATTCTATACACCTGTGACTGAAACATCTGGACTCAATAATTAGGAGGGGTGTCCTTATACTTTTGACCATACAGTGTAAGTTACAGGTAGATGTTCATGTAAAACCATGCAGATTATATGCTTACAGCAATCATTAGTGTTATCTTAGATGAATGACCACTTAAACCCTACCTTGATTCCACAGGATCTGCTAATAACTGGAATCTTCACATTCTTGTGGCTGTTGGCTTCTTCTGCCTGGGGAAAAGGCCTGACTGATGTGAAATGGACTACAAGTCCAACAAAACTTCTTTCTTTAATCAATGTCTGTAAGATCCCCACAAACAAGTGCACAGCGGGCGCCCTTCCTACTTTAGGCCCCCTCAATTCTTCAGTGGTAAGACTACTTTGAGTACTTTAGGTAGTGTGATGTCATAAACTTCTGATTTTTTTACTCTGTATTTGTGGCACCTGCTAAGTAGATATGAAGTAAAAAAAAATAATGTGATTTTTTTTGTCTGTGTTTTATAAGGCATTTTAGGTATAACTGTTTCTCAAAATCTAGTTGTAATTGTGATTGAGTATGCAAGCAACAACAGGGATTTTTAGCCAATAATCATACTTGCCACCTATATATGTTTTTAGACAGGAAGATATTTAACTTTAACCATAAAGCGCATGGATTGGTTTTATGAAGCTACTAGGATTGTAAATATTGTGGGTATAACTGAAATTTAATGCTTTGTTAACTAAGAAACATGGCTAGTATTGACTTAGCCAGCCTGTTCTGTTTAGTGTTAATTGATACTGATGTCAGGTTTGGAGATAATTGCTATGTAAAATGCTGTACCTACTGTATATTTACAGTAATTACTTATATAATTGGTTTTAACATCAGCCCCTTTCAGACTCGGTATTAACATCCATCTCAGGTGATCAGATCACAAGTGGACAGCATGCATCTCAAATGTGCTTCCAATGACCAGGTGTGGTCTCATTTTGTCAGTAGCTGGGTTGCCAAATCTGCCAAAAGGAACCCAAGTCACTTCAAAATTAGCACCAAAATTACTAGCTAATACCAAACAAAAACACTGAAGTTGAACTTTATAAAACCTTTGTAAATTCTTTATATTTTGCTACAATTTAACCTGTTTCCTGCCATGAAAATAGTCATAGTAGCTGGCATGGCTTAGTGGTTAGCACGTTCGCCTCACACCGCCAGGGTTGTGGGTTCGATTCCTGCGGCTCTGTGTGTGGAGTTTGCACGTTCTACCCGTGCTGCGAGTAGCACCCGTTTCCTCCGGGTAATCTGGTTTCCTCCTCCAGTCCAAAGACATGCGTGGTAGGTTGATTGGCATGTCCAAAGTGTCTGTAGTGTGCCCGATGCTCCCTGGGATAGGCTCCAGGTTCCCCGTGACCCTGAAAAGGAGTAAGCGGTAGAAGATGGATGGATGGATGTGATTCAACTGTAAAAACATCTGTCACTTAAGAACTTTTTTGCTCCTTTTCTAGATTTCTGGGTTTCTTAATCTCATCTTATGGGCGGGAAACTGCTGGTTCATCTTTAAGGAGACACACTTCCATACACAGGCCGGTCCTTCAGCCACTCAGCAAGAAGCAACAAGGCAGCCTTGACAAAAGAGTAGGAGAAAAGGCTGTGCCTACATTATGCGTTGTAGTTCAGACAGTTGTGGTTTAGTGACTAAACTTCCTGTGTGACATTACAACTCACAGGAAGCATGGTTTTGTTCTACAAAGTCTTTGTGCAGTACACTCACTTCAAACTATTTCACTGCCATATAACTACTCTAAATTACTCAGTCAATCTCAAGGAATCAAGTGTGAGTAAATGTATATGTATAATCACGCATATGACTCAAATGTGCATCAGAAAGATAGACACACTTTACACACACGCCATATTGAATACATGGTTCATGGATGAAAAAGAATGAATGTGAAGCCTGATATTTAGTGACTGGTGTAACCTTCTTTATTGACAGCAACTTCAGCCTAGTGCTTTCTGTCAATGCAGATCAGTTCTGTGCTGTTCTGTATTTTGATCTTTTTCTTTTCACAAAACTTTATGCATTTCACAAAAAAATTCAATAAATCATCGTATTTGGGGATTTAGATCACAAAAACCCCTGACATGAAATTTTCCAAGTTCTTAAAAGACAGGAGATGACGGGGAATCATGAAATGAGCTTTAGTTGCTGATAGATTGTTTGGGGACAGCTGTCGCAGAAACACACAATATGAATTACAGTATGAATTTGTGCTGAATACATTTTTTATTTTATTTTTATTTTAGTTTTTCCTACAGGTCTTTCATGATATGAACCATTTCTTACTTAACATTTATTGTTTTTTGTTTTTTTTAATGAGGTCACAAGATTCAAAGTGCTTTATTTTTATTTTTTATTTTTTATAAAGTTTCCAAAAATACTTTGTAATAACTCATTACATTACTTTGTAATGCAGTACCAATTACATTTCTTTATCCATCATCTCAAGCAAAGTTATTGCTTTGCTATGTATTTTGATGAATATTTGTCCCCCATTAATGCCTTTGTACAATTAGGTGTCCATCCATTACCCAGGAAAATTAAACAGTGTTTCGTTCAGTTGTTATGCATGTGTGATATCCAAATGTGTCTTAACAAATAAAATTTTTGTTTTGTATTGCATTGTAAGAGCAAATTTATTTCATTATGTGGTTAGGAATCTTGTTAAAACGAAAGCAAAAATGATTCATACTGTTTTTCTGTGAAATTGACGGTTAAGTTTTGTGAGGATTGAAGGAACATTCCACAATGAAGCACATTAAATATGTCTATATTGACATATTTGTGATGTGCTTAGTGATTCTGGTGGTAATTTGTTGGTTGATGCTGTATTTTTTTTATATTCCTATGACAATTTAGTGCTTGTGTGCTGTGGTAAGTACTTCTCCAAGATTATTACTAATAGCAAAATCTGGCAGCAAAAAAACTGGCAGCAAAAATTAGTGGTTAGTGGTGTATTACATACAGAAATGACCCATCCATGGAATGCTAAATTCTTTTAGAAAAATGAATGAAATGTTCTGTTATTTTGCAAATAATGTCAACAACGTGTGCCCTGGATCCAACTTTCTCCTTTAAACAGATATTAGTCTCTGTAGCACGGTTGTCAATATCGTAAACAGCTCATTAGAATCAGATTGCTTTCCAGACCCACTTAAAATGGCTACTACAAGACCACTACTCAACAACTACACAACTTGTACTCTTCCATCACATGTAATTACAGTCAAAATTCCAGTGTGCCCTTCTTTGCAAAATTATAGAGAAAATTGTACATAAACAGCCAAGTGATTTTCTCCTAAATAAAATCGGTGAAACATTTCAGTCAGGCTTTAGACTAGATCAAAGTACAAAGCCTTGCATAATTATTCACTCCCCTTGAACCTTTCTACCTTCTAGTGTTACAACCTGAATGAAAATTAGCTTAATTAGATTTTTACCTTTGGATTTACACAATATGCCTAATGGTCAAAAGTGCAAAATCATTTTATTGTGATACAAGGTTAATTAAACACTCAAGCAAAAAAAAAACAACAACCCAGACATTTGTTGCATAAGCGTCCACTCCACTGGGTCAATACTTGGTAAAACCATTTACAGCTGCAAGCATCTATCAGTTTTGCACATGTGGATCCTTAACAGCATAAGCTTGCCACATATACTTGATTAGATTGAAGTCTGGGCTTTGACTGGGTCATTCTAACACACTTATATTCTTGGTTTTGAACCACTCTTACTGTATGTAGCTTTGGGTCACTGTCCTGTTGGAAAGTGAACCCCCATCCTAGTCTCTTGCAGACTAGAACAGGTTTTCTTCTAGGATTGCCCCGTATTTAGCTCAATCTCTCAACTCTGACCAGTCCATGCTGATAAAAAAACATCCCCACAATATGATGCTACCACAGCCATGCTTCACTGTGGGCGTTCAATTTTGGACTCCTCAGAAGAGAGAACCTTCAACATCCCCAGCCTCTTGGCTGCTTCTCTGACTAATCCCCCCCTTATCCACACACTGACTTTTGGTGGACCTTCTCCTCTAGGCAGAGTCTCAGTTATGCCATAACTAAACCTTGACTGATTCTTTTCTAGAACTTGTTTTGCCCCAGACTTGTTTTGAGAACTACTTTGTTTGTTCATGGTCCTGTTTGTAAGTTCTTTAACAAACTCTGAGGCCTTCCAGAAACTTGTATTTACATATAAAGGTCACATGACATTTTAATTGCTTACAGGACTCCAATCAACTAATTATGGGACTTCAGATTTTACGTTTTAAATTTGTAAATAGTTTTGCAATCTACATTTACTTTTCTTCTACTTCAGCATTATGGGATATTTTCTGTAGATTCATGACGGATAATCCTAATTAAGTCCATTTCATTTGCAGTTTGTAATGTTACAAAATTTGGAAAAGTTCAGGGGTGTCACAGATTAGTTGGAGATGGAAGCAAGTACAGATAATTTATTATGTAGAGTGCAAACAAAACAACCAAAAAAACAAGAACCATAAACATGAGCAGTGGATATGAGGCAAGAAACATACAGATTATAAGTGATACTGAGGCACACACGACAAATGACAATTACAACAGAAGCTTGACTATGAAACACTGAAAGACTGGAGAGTGCTGCTAACAAGGCATAAGAAGACATAGGTGAGAGTGATTAGTGAGACGTGACATGCTGGAGCTGATTGGTAGTGTAGTTCTGCGCATATTGGCGCTGCCATGACAGAACATCCCCTTAACGCATGTCTCCCGAAGCACAAAATATAGTCAAGCAGGGGTCGTGGACAGCCAGGCAAGATGTCTCTTAGCTTATAAGGGCCCTTAGGCTGACAGGGTTCATTGGGCGTGATACCATTAGCATAGCTGGCAGGAGACATGATGTCCTCTACAATGCAGTGAGGTGGAGCAATCTCCTCTGCATAGCTAAGGGGTGGTGCAACATCTAAGGCAGTGCACAAGAATGAAGTGATGGCCATCACAAAACCAATATGGGGAGCAACATTCTCTATGAGTCCAGAGGGGGAAGTGACATCCTGCATGAAGCCAGAGGGGGCAGTGACATTCTCTATGAAGAGGGGGGGGCGAGGTATACAGTGAAGCAGGGGAGAGGAGCCACGTCCTCAGCGGAGCAAGAAGGCAGAGCGACATCCTTAGCAAAGAAGAAAGGCACATTGACATCTGAAGTGGAGCTGTGTGGTGTAGTGACGTTCGAGGTGTAGCAGGGAGACAAAGTGACGCCTATAGTGAGGCTGTGAGTCGTAATGGTGTACTCTGTGGGGCAGAGGGGTAGAAGGATGTCCTTAGTGGAGCAAGGAGACAGAGCCACATCGTCAGTGTAGCAAGGAGACACAGTGGCGTCCTCAGCACAGCAAGGAGGTAGAGCAATTTCTTCAGCAGAGCAAGGAGGAATATATATATATATATATATATATATATATATATATATATATATAAATATATATATATATATATATATATATATATATATATATACACATACACACATACATATATATATATATATATATATATATATATATATATATATATATATATATATATATATATATTCCTACTTTCTTTGGAATGTCCATGGAATAAAATAAAATATTAGATGCCTCGAGTGTACCTTCTGCCAACTCTGCCATCATTTACACATTTGAATGGCCATGTAATACAAATCAATGTGATAACATGAAATTAAAAAAAAAACCTTATATGGCCATGGGTATTGTATCAACTCAGGACAGCTTCATTTGCTGCTATTGTCAAGCAAATGTTTGATGGCATACACAGCAGCGCTGCACCTTCACACACTCACTGAGAGTAGGCGAATTGTTGAGAGGCAGGAATTTGGCCAATAGTTGCTTCAAGCCTTTTATAATCAATCAGTTGGTGTGCGAGAAGGTGGGAATTACAGAGAAAGGTTAAAGCAATGCAAACATGCGCACACATGATGCAGTATTGGACCATAAGCATATCATAATGAAACTAAAGCCGAATCCTGGACATTTTCTCAAATTTAGAAATCCCAGCCGGACGCTTTTTTAAGGTCAGAGAAAGAGGACATGTCTGGGAAAAAGAGGATGTATGGTCACCCTAACAAAAGCATCTCAGAGAGCAATTTGTGTTCATTTCTACCAAATTAACTTTGCACCAGGAGGTTACTCATGTGAGCCACGTCTGGCAAGAGAGAACCAGAACTATAATCAAGCTGCTATCTATATTGCGTTATGTCAAAAGATTTCATTGGGTTTTAAATGGAAAAAAATGTAATCCTGATAGTATTCCCATTTTTCATAAAATGTACCTGTAATCTGATTGCTTTGTTTTTTGACATAACTATAACAGACTACATTTATCAGTTTCTTGTATCCTGATTACGTAACGCTGCTAAATGTATTCCGTTACTCCATAAGCCTGCTAACAAGCCATAACGAGACAATGTAATAGAGATTAGTGAGACATGTGACATACTGGGGCTGATGGGTAGTGTAGTTCTGTGCCAATTAGCGCTGCTGAGAATACCATTCTCCTTCCCTGGTCCATTGTCTTTGAAATGATGCTTCTCTAATTTGTACAGTCAGTTGCGGATTTCATTTCCTGCAACTTGTCATGTGCCCTGCTAAGGCAATTTATCACACAAGAGCATTCCACCATATTGACTTAAATTTGTAGGGCAAAGTTGAACTATTTTGATACATAAGACCCAAGTGTCCATGAGGTCCACAGCACTATTATGCTTCTGACTAATTGTGAAGATCTTGACATACCTGAACAGACGCACACTGCAATGATTTTGGAACACCAACAAATGTAACAAAGAGTCCGATCTCTCCTGGACAGGGGTGCAATTGAAACTGCACACCCTGTCCAATCAAGTTCCTTATTCAGAAGTAGGATGGAAATTTTGACCCAATTCTAGATTTAAGAGTGTTGAACTGGTTCTTTAAGACCATACCTTATACTACGGGTGACATATAATTCAAGCTGTGCAGATCTATCCCTAGATACTCACTTTGGACATGTCCAACATGTTTGAACACATTACAGTGCTTTGTCTCACAGTGAATTAAAATAAAGCTGCCTAACACTGAAGCAAGCCACACAATAAATCAGCATGAAACTAGATTCAGAACACTAGCCACCCTTTCTCTCCAATATGTGGCAAATAGTATTATGATGTTTAAATACATTCAGCCAGGCTACCATGTGGGGTAGGAGCTTCTGTTGAGAATGCTAGGACTGATAATGTCAACCACAGCAATGGTTCCTCTAGACTTGATGAAGCAACCATTCTTTCTCAGCCTATAATTGGAACCCAAACAACACAGACAAGCTTGTTAGAGACAGGACTTTCCTAACAAAATCAGAGAGAGATAATCACCATGGACATTTCCCTTACAGGTAGTGTGGTGCTACAGAGGTGTAAGGTCAGAACAGACATTTATTGTCATTATATCCATATACAAGTATACAGTAGAACCAAATAATATTCTCTAGCTGGAATCATTGTTCTCACCACATTTTGGCTTGCTCAAACCTTGTGATGATCAACATCTCCTCAAGTAGGCCCATTCTATAGGGCTGTACAATTCTGTAAAGGAGCTTTAGCTGAATGTCTTCACCACTGCCAAGTAGCCAACTGTTCCAACTGTGGTTCTCTCTGGCAGAACTGGACAGCCCCCTTGCACAGTATGTGCTACCCCATGAATGGCCTCACCATAAGCCTTTTCTCCATTACAGCTGATTGCACAGAATTCAGCAGCTATGCCACAAGATCCTGCTCATTGATTGGTTGGCAAGACCACATCTTCAACTAATGCTTTTGTTATTGGAACACCCTGGAAGCTTCCTCCCTGAGCAGCTCTTCAGTCCCAAATGGACAGAGAGATTTGCCATCAACTAGGTCACTTGTGGATCTGACCCCTCAGAGACCCGCTTTCAGGAAGGCCACCAAGAGCATATGAGGCCCCAGAGAGATGACTACTGTTTAGGTTTTTAAAGACAATTTTACTTAGGAGTTTTGCTTATTTCTTAGGAGTTGGCCAAGAGCACACCAGGCCTTGCATTTGTTCACCTCTGCTGGAGCCCACCGACCAGCATCATTTTAAGTTTGCCTAATTCCTAGCTGATTGTTAAGCCCTTAACAATTTGGTCAGGTGTGATGGAGTTAAAAAGCCTTGAAATTTTGATGGGTTGTAGGTCATTTTCTCATTTTTCAACAGTCAAAGCTGGTAATCTGCTTTAAAACTCAACACACGACCATCACAGGGTGAACAAATCTTCACAATGCAGCCCAGAAGGATAAGTGTGTGTGTGTGTGTGTGCATATAGAGTATGCGACTGAGAGAATGCACTACATTGTGTATATATTCATGCATGTGGTGGATGACTGCCTGAATATAAACATAGAAATGTTTCAGGTTCTACCTTATTCTGCTAAAGAGCGTTCACACATAACTAAATCCCAAACACTTCACTATATTATTCACCGTCAGTGTTATACATGTAGTGATGCTCTGAGACCAGGAGATGGCATTACCACCATGTATGTCATTCACTACCAAGGTCTGTTGAAGTAGGCCAACTTTCCACATACTTCTGACAACAGTATGGCAATAATTGGATGTGTTTCCAGACAATATTTGAGTACTATAACCATATATTTACAGTTAAATGTTCAAAATACATATCTATGTTAATTACCAGTGTCATGAATGACAAATGAAATTCCATATAAAGGAATTTCAGAATATAGTGAAGATGGAATATGGTGGTTCAGTGATGAAGGCAGTGGGCTATCAATCTGCTGATGACTGGAAGGTCGTGCCTTGATATCCCAGCATTGTAAAAATGCCACTGTAGGGCCTGAAACCTTCGACTGCTCAGCTGTATCCTGTGTCAGTGAAATAAAATGTACCGTATTTTGTGAATTTGTATTTGGGAATGAGAGCGAACCAGAGTCCTCCGAGGACACCCACTTCGACATAAGCAAAACTTGTGACTCCAGACAGCTACTTTACCTATCCTTATTCTCTAAAATTGTATCGCTAATAAATATATATTATTTGATTGATAGACCACAAGTGTTAGCGTGGTTGTTCTGCAGATAAATTGGAAAATAAATGAGTGTCTTAATTACGAAGTGACTTTAATGAAGATGACTGAAGTTTCTATATGAAATAATATAATTGGAATAATGAGTAAATGTGCTGGTTTGAACCATAAAAGCGAAGCTGACTCCAAAATGAAGCTGTAACCTTTTTATTAGTTTTGCAAATAATTTTTACCATCATTGTAAGTGTCTGTAATAAAACCTCTACAGCTCTGGCTTAAGCTTTACCCTACTTTCAGACACATTCTGCAGTCTACCACAGAGACTCGATACTGCAGAACCTCTCTAATACAGGACCAGCACTCCGCAGCATCTGATGGATATTGCACTCATAATATGCTTACTGCGACATAGGTGATCTTTCCACTGTGAGGCTTTTACTACCTTCAAGACATTCACTTTGCACTAATGGATATTTTCCGGTAGCTGGATATATTTGACTCTTTGCTGTTTTCCTTTCACAAAAAAAAACTAAAGACAAGCACTTTTGCTGAAATGATTGTGAAATTCTTTGTATATCCCACTGTAGACAACAGACAGACACAGCCACTTTATATTAATAGTCTCTAGTAGACAGAGATTCAAAACTAAACAGGATAAAATACTTGACATACAGAGTTGTGAAATAATACATACATGTTACATATAGTATACGGCACTTAAAAAAAGGACAAAACAAATAGGACATATTCACAAACAGGATTAAAGTGGCTAGGTAAGAAATAGGTACACTGATACACAATTTAGTGTGCTTACATTATACATTATCCTAACGAAAAGGTATTAGAGGCGCATAATGTAAAGTCAAGGCAGTTCTCTGGGTTTTTTTTTGTCACAAACGTCTCTACATATAACAGTGTATTCCTGAAAAAGAGCATATAACCTACTGCTTAGTGATACAGTGCTTTGTTGCCTCCATAGGTACAGTCTGTGATGGCTTACTGAAGTTTCTGTTCTATTTACTAACTTCTTATTTTAATATACAGACCTATTGAGACACATTGTAAACATATCTTCAAGATTTCATATGACAGAAACATAAATTACAACAGATAACGTTATAAAAAGCTCCATTTTTTTTTGTGTCACAAGTGGAATCCAGACAACAGCATAAAGAACACTATATAAAGAAGAATGTGGCCCAATATGCTTCCTGTGATCTACTTTCCCACAGGATATTTTCAGCTTTAACCCACATGATTGACTTAAACGGGCTCTTCGGGACCATCTGCACATCAGAGTCAGCTGTATTAAATTGATACACCTTATACGTGTCAGTATTAGAGCCAGCAGTATTAAACTACAGGAGTGACTTGGGCACTTCTGATAGAAGAACAAGGAAATCAGACAAAAATGACTTGCTGGTTAAGAAAACACTGTCTTCAAGGTAAACATTTTTAAACAGACACTGAAGCAAAAGACAAAAGCACAGATGTACTGCCCATAAACTGCTGAATGATAAACAGATTAATAGAATACTGCCGCCATCTAACAACATCCAAGGACTGATACTTAAGGAAAACAAATGACAATGGCTGAAAAGCCATTAGATCTTGTTTGGGCGTTGGGTCTCTTGCCAAGGTGAAGCATGTTTGAAAGCAACAGAGACACTGGCCTCTTCCCATAGAAATCACGATGGTGAGGACGTCACAGGATTTTGGCTTCAGCTGAGGAGGCGTTTAATAGGCCTGAACTGCCCACTGCCTGTCGCTGTCCATCATAGCTGCTCTCATTTTCCAATACTTTTTTCCTGAGATGATGCTGTGCAAACCAGATGGGCTTGCCCCTCTTTCAGAAAACAGAATCTTCAAGGTTTTAGTCCCTTATTACAGAGATTGTAACTGGAATGCTCTAAAATACTTCCATTGTTCATGTCCTCCGTATATTATTACCATTGAGAATCAATGAGTTTTGAATTAGCCTGCCTTTGACTTCACCCAAGCTGGGTGAAAACAAGAATGATATGGCTGTCAAACTACCGTCTGATTTCACTCTAGACAAACGTGAAGCCAGAGTATTGAAATGGTTATGGTGTCGGGATAGAGTTACAGGGTATGACAGCTGAATGCTACATAGAATGCATGTTATGTGGGAATACACGCTGATCCAACATTCTGAAATGGACATTTTGTGTGCTATATCTGAGGAACTCATCCACTGTGTTTATCACGTTCATTAAAGCCTATGTGACATTGGGTAGTGACATGCATAATAAAAACATCAGATTAAACTTTTTCGCAACCCCCCCACAAAAAAAACATGGCTCTCTCCTTTTTTCTGTTCAAGGTTACAATCATCTTTGGGGGCTTATGGTGTAATTAAAGATCATTTAGAATCATTTAGAAAATATTTTGACAATGGATGACTCAGCAATGACTAAAGCTAACAAAATATGCAAATAACCCAGAACTTGAGAATGTTTGAGAAGCAGAGATGTCTGAAAAACAGTTTTGGTTTTTGCATTGTGGACTGTCCTGGTGTACTACAGAAAAGCAGAGAGATGCCTTATTCTATTTTAAGAGGTTATTAGCATTCAGGAAATGTCTCTCTCTCTCTCTCTGGTTGTCATGACAGACAGCCTCATGCAAATGGCATTGTGCAAATAATAGGCCATATTTTCTGACAGAGAATGGCAGTAATAATGTGATTAGGAGTCACTGTTTAAGGTATACATTTGCTGTGCACACAACATGCTGATTTAATTTACTCTTAAGCTGGGGATTACAAGAAATGCTATTGTGCATCTGGTATCAATTTTCAGTGATCCTTGGGGATCACGGCAGCTGGCATGTCATCATCATTTTTGGTGCTACAACTACCCAAACGTTCGATAATCACACGCGACAGAATGCTAGAAGACGACATCTATTGAAAAGATGTTTTAGCTTTTTGTCCTAAAATCCAGCATGTTTTGTTCTAAAATTCAGCAACAGCTGTAGTCTTGTGACATTATTGCAAGTGTCTATGGAATTGCAATGCAGTGAAGTTTAACTTTGGCTTAATGTCAAATAGCTCACCTATTCACTTTACATTTGATCCCTTATTAACAACAACAACAACCACTATAAATCTAACTGTAATGCAACAATTGGATTTTCTCTTCTCCAGTACTACTTTGCTATTAAAACTGACCTAGGTTTCCTCTACGTTTTGACGTACTGATAAGCTTAGAGGTGCTGAATTTCTACAAGCACATTCAAATCTTTGCTACGTCCTTTCAAATGCACTTGACAGTGTTCAGTGTTCACCGTAATGGTGCTTAATGGCATGCCACTCCTCTAGCAATGACTCATGACTGAAGTCTATATATAAAGTGGTGATGCTGGCAAGTTAACATTTGGGGAAGGGAGGCATAAATATTGTAAGTACTAAAGACTGCAGGACACAACGCTATAATCTTTCTACTCTCAGCAGTCTAAGAATCATAATATATGGTTTAAATATATGGTTTATTTGTTTTAAATTTTACTAAATAATAAGGCTTGCCAGTGCCTGTTCACGGATAAATGAATTTTGCCATGTTCCCTATCACGTTCCCCACTTCTCAGTGACACGTTACTAAAAGTCCACTTACTGTATATGGCAAGACCTTTTCACAGTATATACTTAAGTGCTACAGATTAAAATGCTGGAAAGGCTTCTCTAACTTGTCCTTGTCAAATACACATAGGAAAGCTATATAACACTGTCTTTAATTAGCCACATGCTGAAGGGTGCAAACTGCATTTCTGTTGCTCTTTTTCCAAAGACGTCTCAACAACTCATTGCCTCTGGACAAGCCTCACACAATTTGCATCCATCATAGAAGGCTGCCCAGTTTCAACTCTTGACAGGATCCACTCAGACCACAATGGGTGTGTCAGAGAAGACTGAGCTAATAGAGTCCGCCACTGATTTCTTTCTCTTTCCTTTCCCATGCTTAGCCTCGTCCTCCAGCTCTTCTTCCCGATTGCGATTCACTTTCCCATTCTGGCCCTGCAGGTCCTTGGGATCTATGAAGGCAACATGTCTGTTGGGCTCTGCTTTGGTTGCCAGATCCTCATGTGTTGGAGTGGCGCTGAGCATAGATGAATGAATACTATCCTCATGTTGGTTCTTGGACTTCCCTTGTCCTGGACAGCAGCGGCACCGGCAAGGGGTCAAGTACAGGTAGATGAGCACCAGTACCACACTGGCCAAGCATCCCACCAGAGTTGTGTATGCTGTATTGAGGGTCTCGCTGTTTCCAATAAAAGTGAAGTTATGTACCTTCACCCACACATACAGGGTTTCATTAAGGTATTCGCTTACAGCGAAGCAGGTGTACTGACCAGAGTCCTCGAGTTTTACTGAACTGATCTCCAAGCTGCCATCTGGTAGAACCACAGCAGTCTGGTTGTTTCCAGGTGATACTATTACATTGCCAGGTAACATCCAAGTCTTGGACATGTCCCGATGCCGCGTATCACACTTGAGGACCAGAGACTGCTCCAAAAATGCTTCCTCCACTGATTCATTATATGTGCTGCAATTTATATGCATGTTTAGCTCAAAAACATGCACAATTTTCTTATCAGGTCCTGGCAGTATGCAGGTGATTTCATCTTTGAAATCCACAGCAGAGTTTAGTCGTCGCATATACCAGTGTGCCATCAAGCTGTACAGCTCACAGTCACAGTTGAGCGAATTATTATGGAAGTATAGTCCATTCCTGAGCCAGGCTGGCAGATCCTGCAGATCTTGAATGGGGAGGACTTTGATCCGATTGGAAGACATGTCCAATAAGCTCAACTTTTCCAGTCGAGTCTTGTCCTTAACCAGCTCCAGAGGGAAGCGGGACACCTGGTTCTGGCTCAGGTAGAGCTTCTGTAGTTTGCTGAGGCCTGTGAAGGCAGTGCGGTCAATCTGGGAGATGTGGTTGTTGTAGAGCAGAAGCACCTCTAGATACTCTAGCTGTTCAAAGATGTACTCGTCCAGTTGGCGGATGCTGTTAGACGACAGGTCCAAGTAGCGCAAGTGCTTAACATAAACAAAAGCTTCAGTAGAGATAAAATGCAAGCCATTGTGGCTCAGTAAAAGGTTGTGGAGTTTGGGGAGCTTGTATGTGGTCCACTCTGCACGTAGCCTGGTGATGTCATTATAGCTCAGATCAAGCACTGCTGTGTACTTGGGCAGGTCAGATGGCACAGTAGTTAAGTTCATTTTGGAGCAGCTCACAATGTTACTTGCACATATGCATGTTTTGTGGAAATTCACTATTGAGCCATAAGTCCCAGGTATACAGATAAGAACCAGGGAAGTACAGACAGCCCACTTAATGAACAGTTCCATGAAGGATGGCATATCTTCCACTCTCTCAGAGTCAAATCTAGTTCGATGATGATATAAATTGTACTAGACTTCCTTACATGTAGTCAAGAGATTAGCTGATTGAGCTGAAGGAGTTGCAGAGTTGAAGCTGAAAACAGAAAACCAAACAAAACAGATCATGTATTGCTGAAATCGAAGGGTGCATTTAGACATTTATGGCACTTCTGTAGAAAAGTGTATGCTCTTACTCTTGCATGCATACAGACAAACCAGAGGCATTTAAGCAGTTGGCACATAAAGGAGATCAATTGAAGCGTACTACCTCTGAAAGCAAATTCATATTCTCAGAGCAACGTCCTGCACACAACAATCAATAAAAACACTTCGGATAGGAAAGGTGAGGTGATATGGCCTGTAGTGCTCCTAAACAGCAGCGTTGCACTGCACCATTTCCCATATGCACTGTCCCATCTTTCAGCGTGCCCATGTAATACAATGTTCTAAAACAAAAACAAAAACAAAGCAACAACAACAACACAACGAATTGTGCATGTAATCCGAGATTACCTCCAGAATGTCTCGCCTCGGGGTATGATACATCAAGGGTTGTAGGTAAATAAAGTCCAGAGTCGGTGTTTGTTTATCCATTGCCCATCACAGTAACGTGCCACGCTTTTCCCATTCAGAAACAAAAGCCAGATGGAGACACACTGATTCTCTTCCGGGAGACCAAAAATATATATATAGCCGAATTAGTTTTTTTTTATTATTTTATTTATTTATTTTTATCGCAGAACACGGCCAAGGCTAAATGCGCAAATAGTTACGACATTACGTAAAGACAGGACGCGCGCGTCGCCGGTCTTCTTATAATCGAGACGTATTATGGCAGATGTCAGTAAATCCATTTCAGATGTCAGTTTAGCCAAAGCGTCCGAAGATCCATGCGGCTTGTTGATGCAGTGTGTCGGGATGAGAAATGAGCTCTGTTCGACGCCCGATCAGACGCCACACTGACTATCTGATGAGCAGCATCTCTTCACGCGCACTCACTTACCGGGGCGCATGAGCAGTCGCGCGCTTTCGCTCAGCCTTTCTCACACGCATAAAAAAAGCAAAACAAAACACTCATGTTGCGCCCTTGAATTCATTCACATAGACTGCTCAAACGTTGACTTCCTCTGAAACTGTGCAATCGTTTCCAAATCCTACCGATACGCCATTTGATCCTGACAGGAACACATCCGTCACGTGGTTATTGTTATTCTAGTGGGTGGTTTGCTACATGCTGTATAAACAAAACCCTGAACTGTTCTATGTAGGTTTGGGTATTTTCTGTTCAAAAAACATTCATTCGGAAATCTTAGAACATGGGTGTTAAACTCATTTTAGGTAATGGACCACCGTATACTTAGTCCAATATCCCTGATGAAAAAAAAACCCATTAGAAACATTACAGAAATTGTAATGGTTTCCACTACAAATAAAATTAAAACCATTAACAAATGTAGGCCTAGTGTGTTTTGAGCCACATTGTATTAGGATTTAATGGTTTGTTTTGGTTTCCACTAGACATCAACATACCACCAATAGAACCCCAACACTTATCAGTAGAGACCCACCATAACCATTATAGCTTCCATTAAAACCAATACAATTCCCATTATAACCATTAGAGTTTCTGTAATGGTTTCTATTCGGGGGTTTTTCAGCATGGATGTTACATAAAAACACATCAACAACTGCTCAAAAATGAAAGGTAAAAATATTAAACATATATCATTTACAAAACTCATAAACAGACTTCAAATGATTACTCAGAATTATGGCGTGCATGTATAAGTATTGGCCCCCTCCCTTAAGCACCATTTCTGGAGTGTTACAACAATGAAATTAAATGGACTTAATTGGGATTAGTCATGAAGCTGGTGTTGCTAAAAAAAAACAACCAAAAAAACCCCCCAACAACAACAACATAGTTTGTAATTGCATACATGTTCACCCTCTTATCTGTGAAAACCCCCCATTCTTTTGGAAAGAAACATAGTTACAGTATAAATTTTTACTTTGCTAATGAAGAATGATATTTTTGCACTTTTTTTTTTCAGTACCAGAGTTTATGGCCCTGAGGTTATTGCTCTATTTTACTCTCTAGTGGAATACCAGGACTCAAGATATAACACTCACTCCCTCATTTTCAGTAATGTTTTATCAGGGTTGTGGTGAATCAAGAGCTGATCCCAGGAACACTGTGAGAAGTGAGAAGACAATACACCCTGGATGGGATGCCAGGCCATAGCAGAACTCAAAATAACAGAGAATCGGATTTTTTTTATATTCATTTGCGGGTCCACAAGAAGATAGAACATGGATTCCAAAAATTTATTCGCAGGACTGTACGCGTGACACCCCTGTTCCAGATCAGTACCTATTCAGCCACAATGTATGCTATATGTACCATTTAGTATGCTTCCTGACTGGCTCTCCATGTCCATGGTAATATACTATAAAGAATCAGGACGCTCGAGCTTGACAAAAACTGTATAGAGTAGAAGGAAAAATACCAAACATAATTTAGAAACATTAACATACACCCCTTTGCCCCAATACAGTGACAGAGTAATGTTATAACTATGGCTTGCTGCCCACATTAGCTTAGCTTTGGAACAGGACTTGGCGTTCTTCATTTATGAATGGTCTATCATCAATATACAGCATATTTTTTCAAACAAGTGACACACAAACGTGTCAGGAAGCTCTTGAAATTAAAGTAAACCATGAAAGCAGTTAAGTAGCCCCAGCTTCTGGACTGGATTGGAGAGAGGGAGTTCTCTTCTCTTCACATTAGACAGGCCCAGCTGGGGAACAGAGAGTAGCTCCCACAGCTTGCTCACACTCATTCTCATGGGGGGTTGTAATTACACCCTGGGAGACAGCATTATATTAGGCTAAATTCGGCCGTGGGCTTTGTCCAATGCATTCTGCCCTCATTTCTAAATGTTTATCATCCACCGCAGTGGCACAAAGCGTAGAAAATGTCATTAGCTTAACAATATTATTTGCTTCTGTGAAAATGTAAAGGTTTTAAAACTGAGATCATATATAAACCTGAAATCTCTCATGGGAACAGCTGGTAGTGAAATGCCACTACAGTTATGTTTTAAGTCAAATCCCTAAAGGAAAATCCAATAATTAAGAAAAAAAAACTGTCTTAAACTGTCAGAAAGCCTTAGAAATCCCATGTTTACTCAGAGTTCCTATTTCATTGCACTAACTCAATATTAGTTAATACATAATATACTCCAGATTAATGAGTAATGAGTAATGAGTAATAAGATGGATGTCTGTGGGTATTGAAGTTCTGATAAGATTTGCAAAATAAATGCAATACTCTGGCTTTTCTCATACAGCTACAAGCTAATCATTTTCAAGACCAGTTTCAAGGGCCATTCACAACACTAGGTTCTTAGTTCTTTACTAATGAGTATTAAGGAGCAGATCCCATAAGATACCTCTTCATGTATGTTTTAATTAGTGTTAATTATAAGATAGATACTGTTGATGTGACAGGCCAATGTGTGTCTAATCGACCAGGAGTTAATTGAGTGTAAAGTTATAAGTGTGAATACAGATCTCTCAGGCTGTTACTAAGAGTTGTGTTTTTTTTTTTTTTTTTTTTTTTGCACACACAAAATTACTTATAAACTTTAAGATCAGGCACAGTATAACTCTTATTATAATACCGTAATCTTGAGGCCATTGCGAATGAGGTTTTAATGCAAAGCTAGTTGTAATGGTGGCCATGTTCATAAACCATTGTTTGTGTTACATGGTTATTTGGAAGGTAGAGAAAAACACAAGGGAAGAATATGACGTGTCAAAAGCAACTATGTCTCACAGCTCTTAATGAACATATCTGTTCATATCTGTGATTGTTGCGGACAAAAACGCTTGATTTTGCCGTGCCTTTATCAAAATTTGCGATGCAATTTGTAGAGTTTTTTTGTGCGTTTTTGTGGAAAACTACTTGAATTGGCAAAATTGCAATTGCGCGAAATTGTGATATTTGTTGGTAAATGAGGCATTTTAGCTGTACTTATGTTCGATGCACGTTAATCGAAGACGGCTTTGGCTGAATGCGTGTTGTGATTGACATAACATGAAACATTTAGGCCCAAATCTGCGGGAAATCAGCTGTAATTTAGAAAAATTGCAAGCTCCTCCGAATATTGATGAGTTTGCTTGATTTTGTGTTCATTTCTGTGATACCAAAATTGTTAAATCCTGGAGGGACTGAGACTCACCGTGGTTTGTTAGTATACTTCTCATGTTTAGTTAACTTGACCATGTAAATGCAGTACTTTGGAATTTAAATGATTATTGATCTGTTGGACTCCAGCTCCTGTTGTGAATGGGATATTGTTGCCTGGAAACTGATCTTCCATGTGCAGTGGTATTGATGGACAATGGGATGTCTGCATGGCTTGAGATGGTGGGGAAGAAGGATGTAAAAGGATGACCCTCTCTACTTTGGCACAAGGCCTTGAATACTGAAGTTCTGTTCTTATTGCCTGCATTGACACCAGCAAAAAAAAAAAACATGAGCCTCTACATCCTCCTTTATAATGCCTTCCTCTTTTAACCTGATCTTTCATTATAATAAATTTACTATAAATACCCATATGCTTCCTTGAGACATTGAGCTGAAATGGACATATTTAACACACAGATTGGATTGCATCTTTGGAGAGGATGCATATGATTGGAGCTCTTGGAGACAGCTGTAACAAAGACAAGATTACAGCAATCCGTAATTTGACCAAGGACATGAGGACATGATCTAGGGTTTTATGTCCAGTTGACATTCATCCTAAAGTGGTCATATATATCATAGTGCACCTGTGTGTATGTGTGCTTGTTTTTATACACTGTGTGTGCTGAGCTGGTTGTATTGCTGTTATATGAGCCTACCTCACTGCACCTGTCATGAAGACAATGTGAATAATAGACCCAATTGGCTTTTAAAAGCATAAAACAAATAGTTTTATTTTTAAAAGAATTTAAGTGAGTCATGGAACCACTGCAGGTGTTCTTCATTTGGTGGTAGTTCTCAGTTTTCTCATTTGATCAGAGGCCTTTCCAACAGCTGTAACAGGGATGTGTGTGTGTGTGTGTGTGTGTGTGTGGGGGGGGGGGGGGGTTATGAGAGGGAATATGATCTGGGATTATCTGTAACACAAGCTGGGAGGAAGTCTAGTGTTTCATATCCAGCTTTATGCACGTAACCTCGGCTCAGTGGTACTTGATAGCAAATTATTTGAAATTAGTCCGAATCTGATATTTTATTTGCAATAGCACAATAGCTTTGTGTTATCGAATACTTGAGTAATAGCAACTGTAATGTAAGAAAGTAGAAATTGTACATGTACTTCCTTAATACTTAACTATTATTTTGGGGACGTTTATACTTTAATTAGGTGCTATTGAACTGAATACTTGCTCTCTTGCTTAATTACATTTCCCAAAAAAAAACCCATCAACTACTTTTTGGTCTATACACTTTCATTTAGACCTTAAATATTAGTTACAAATCTCAAAGGTCTCTTCTCCTCTCATCCAGCCAATTACTATATTCTGTACTCCACCAATCAATAGAATGGTCTCAGAACCCTTTTATTTACATTTTCGTTTAAAACATTCAGTCACATTTATCATTGTTCAAAAATCATCATCTGTAGTCACTAAAAAAGTAAGTTAAAAAAAACCTTTCACTTAAGTACATTTTAGCTGGATACGTCCTCTTTTAATTGAGTAGAATTTCACACATAATTGATATTTCCACTTGAGCAGAATTTCTCTGAACTTTTTCTTACACAATATACAGGTTGTTCACTTTCTCTTAAAATGTGGCAGAGCTAATGTAGAGAATTGTTTATATGGGGTCATGTTAAGTGGATCTCATGAACTCAGTACATTGACTTCTTTCAGTTCTCTATGAATCTGCACAGACACAGGCACCAGCATAAGAACAGGGCTAATAGACAACCTTTTCAAATCTGGCCTTTTTTTAAACAAGGAAAAATGTTTGAGAACCCCCTTTTTAAAAATATGTCTATGAGGGAGACTTGCTCTCTAGCCATTTTGTTAGCTACTGGAATTGATGCTAGTCTAACCTGGCATTAGCAAAGAAACAAGACTAATTTATGGTGCCTTCAAGTCATGTTGGAAAGATCGTAATAACGAGTTGAATGCACATGAAAGCCACCACAAAGTCGTAATTTCGAGTGTGAAACCTGGGATTTTCTTTGAGCTCCGAGTTTCCTAGTTGGTGGCGTGTCAGTAAGAAAATATACTGAAATCAATGGATGCAACCTTTGTAGTTGATGATAAATTTGTTGAAATGGAATGTTTACTCGTTTCAGAAGCTGATTTCAGTTATTATGTGTTTAGAAAACGCAGCAAGTTATTGTCAGGTTTTTTAATTTACAATAAAACAAGCTAACTGCCTGCACAAAATACGATAACATTGTACAATTATGTTATAATATGTAACGATAAAGTTTACAGTGGCTCCATAAACTGATTCAAAGCATAAAAAACAAAACACATCTGATGCACATTCTCTGTTCTTCATTTTCAAGAAGTAAAGTTTGAAAACCTTGCTGTATTTTTTGTAGTTAATTAAGAGAAGGTACATGGCCATTTTGCTGTGATGAACGTGACTTTAACACATTTGATATTGTAATTTCCCAGGAGGACTTGAATAAACAGTTAGTTAAATATAGCCAGTTAAAATGAGCAATTTAAAAATAAATAAATAAATAAATAAATAAATAAATTAGATGGAGTTAATGGCTTCTAGGGAAGCAAAGGAGACACCTCATTTTATACAAGTCTTTGCTTATTCCGGCATACAGAAACATTTTACTGAGGTAGAACCAGGGGCACTCATAATGAAATTCAAGTGCAGTCAGATGGCTACATATATATGTAAATATAGTAACAAAATATAGTTACTCAAGTATTTTCCATGTATGCTACATGTAATTTGAACTTAACAGCCTGAAGGAGATCAAACCCGCTGATGTGGCTGCAATCCAAATTTTGGATTAGAAAGATATTTTCAGATATTGATATGCACGTTTATTTTTGTCATGTTTTGCACCATGTTCTGAACCTGCCTACTGTAGCAACTAGGCACTTCCAGATGCAATAGGATATCAGCATTGTGCATTTATCTAGATAATGTCTAAATAGCATCTTTCTTCTAATCACATAATAAAATACGCTTTCAAGCTCTCAAAATGTTGTTGTTATTGGTCACATCACTTCATCTCCAATAAATATTGTTGTCATTGGAAGCCTGTTAGAGGAAAATAAAGTCAACCAAAAGAGCATGATCCCATAGGCTGTTAGAACCTACTATAACAACAACTACAGATGGTAGAAACGTTTTCTATCAATACATTCATGATCCAATATTGGGATAATTTCTCCATGCAAATATTTGGGTGAAAGTTACTTGAAACCAACTCATACAAATAAACCCCCCCAAAAAACCCATCCAACAAGAGATTCTGAAGAAAGTTCTCTATAGTGTTTGCTTTGGCAATGACAAAAAAATCTAATTTTCCATTGTTCTGTATGAAAAAGCATGAATGATTATGAGCTTAGTCGCCAAAACAGACAGACTGCTCAGACATAAAATCTTGTATTCTATAACAGTTATTTATGGATTTGTTAAAATTGATATTGGAACATGTCAGTAAGCAGTTTTTAAGCCTGCCTTGTTTTAAATGATATATTCGGTCGCTCTTCTGTTGACTTTAAGCTTTTCTTCCTGTTATTGCTTCTCTGTGATAATGTTTTAACTGCAGTATCTGGATTTGTGAGCTTTGCTGTTGAATCTTGGCAAGATCAAACTGACGTTGTCCTTTATTTTTTACTTGTATATCTGTGAGATTTTCAAATGTGTAACCATGTGTAAATAAAATTAATATTATTTTTAAAAATGCTTTACTTGCGCTTGTATAAGGAAGCGCAAAATGGCCAATTTCTACCATATAGGCATGAGCTTATCAAGCATCAAGCAAGAATTCATTGAATTTTTTCCCAGTAATAGGATAGCTGTATTTTTTTTTTTTTTAAATTGTAAAGTAAGCCCTTTTTTTAATGCCCACAAGGTTGGCTAATCACATTTTAAGTGCAGTTAAAGAAGTGGTCTACATAAATTCACCAGCTGCATCTACAGAAGTGATGTGGATGCAGCACAAGCTTCACTAACTGGATAGAAACCACCTGCTGATCCACCAAAAGAACAGCCAAGCAGCTCAACAGGAATTCTCTCTAATTACTAAATAAACAAAGGCACAGCAAACAAAATCTGTGCCACCATGAGACAGGGATGCATTCTGGAGGCTTGGACAGTCAAAGCTGCTGGTCAATGGCTGCTAGTTTATAGAGTCCAAAACAACATACGGTATACTAATAGCTAATATAATTGGGCTTAGAACATATTCAGCCCTTTGTTTGTGTCCTTTAACACTCAAGTGCTTAGCAACAGAAGTTGGCTGTCCATGCCAGACATTGCACTTCTTTGTATTAAGCCCTGTAAAGGCATGAAATGTCAGTCTCTCATTGACTTTCTGTCAGCTAGGTATTAGATACATTCTGTCATAAACAACCAGCCTATAGTCACAACGCTGTGCTATTATAATTGTACCGCCTGAAGCAGTGCTTCTGTCCTGCATCTGCTAATTCCTTATTAAATCCC
This sequence comes from Ictalurus punctatus, assembly GCF_001660625.3. Classification (NCBI taxonomy): domain Eukaryota; kingdom Metazoa; phylum Chordata; class Actinopteri; order Siluriformes; family Ictaluridae; genus Ictalurus; species Ictalurus punctatus. The sequence continues at coordinate 22,583,446 of NC_030420.2, forward strand.
CCCCCCCCCAGCAATGTTCATTCCGGTCGGATAGATCCATCTCAGTCCATTAGCGAATGCAGATAGGAAACCAGCAACTTTGCAGACTGTGCTGGCTAGTCACCCACGTCCTGCACTAATAGCTGGAAGTGTGTCAAAGAGAATAAAGCATGGCCCATGCTCTGATTCTCTGCCTGTGGTTGCAGGTAAAATGTCACTTTAAATGTACTCTAGTAGTGGATATTTTCTACCATATTTTGGGGAGAAGAGTTTTTTTTCTCTGGTTAGAGCATAGACAAGGTCTATTACAGCTGAAAGTATATATGAAATGAGATATTTCCCTTGATAGTTATCTAATGACCTTCTTTTCTATCCGTTTGGAGAGGATGATCTTGACATTGAGCAATGAGTTTGAAGTGCTTATGGTAAGTAACTGTTGTGCATGATTAGAGACACTGCTCCATTTTGATCATTACAATAAGCCTTGCAGCATACTTATGTCATGAGATCTGATGAGACTCTCAGGGGTCTCTTGATTGCTCTCTACACAGCTAGCATCTGTTAAAGGAGCTCCTTAACAATTTGGACTCATACATTTTTAAGTATTCTGTTCAGGATAGTAATCTGGAAATGAATTTGCAGGAATGTGTTAGTGATGTGTGGTCTAAGGTGCTTTTCTGCTCGGTACGGTTGTTGCTGGACTAGACGCAGGCAGGCCTGATTACTGCAAACCCTGTTCAATCAAATCAACACTTAAATAGAACTTTTTCAACAGCATGAAGTTGGTTAAAAGGTCTTATCCAGTAAGACACTATGCAGAAATTGAAAGAAATTCCAGAAATGACGAGAAAGAAGGTGATTGAAATACATCAGTCTGGGAAGGGTTACAAAGCTATTTCAAAGGCTCTGGGACTCCAAAGATCCACAGTGATCCACAGTGCCATTATCTCCAAATGGAAAAAAACTCGGCACAGTAGTGAAGCTTCCCAGAAGTAGCCAACCTTCCAAAATCCCTCCAAGAGCACAGCAACTACTCATCCAGGAAGTCACAAAAGAGCCAAGAAAACATCAAAGGACTACAGGCCTCTCTTGTATCAATAAAGGTCACTGTTCATGACTCCACTATCAGAATGACACTGGGCAAAAATCACATCCATTGAAGTGTGGCGAGGTGAAAACTACTGAAAACCCAGAAGAACATAAAGGATCATCTGAATTTTGCCAAAACACCTTGATGATCCTCAAATATTTTGAGAGAATTTTCTGTGGATTGATGAGTCAAAAGTGGAACTGTTGGAAGACTGGGGTCTCATTACATCTGGTGTAAACCAGCACCAAATTCCACAAAAAGAACATCATACTTAGAGTCAAGCATGGTGGTGGTAGTGTTATGGTGTGGGGATGCTTTGCTGCTTCAGGGCCTGGGCAACTTGTAATAATTGAGGGAAACATGAATTGTGCTCTCTACCAGAAACTTCCAAAGGAGAATGTCCAGTCTTCAGTCTGTAAGTTGAAACTGAGTATGCAGCAAGAGAATGATCCAAAGCATTGGAGTAAGTCCATCTCTGGCACAAAAAAAGCTAAATTTACATTTTGGAGTGGCCTAGTTAAGGTAGTGACTTAAACCTATTGAGATGCTGTGGCAGGACCTTAAATGGGTAGTTCATGCTTGAAAACCCTGATCTAAAGCACTTCTGCAAAGAAGAGTGGGCCAGAATTCCACTACAGTGCTTTAAAAGACTGATCTCTAGTTATCGGAAGTGTCTATTTGCAGTTATTGCTGCTAAAGGTGGTACAACCAGATTTTAAGTTTAAGGGGCAATTAGTTTTTCACATAGGGGATAGGTGTTGGATATTTTTTTTTTCTTCAATAAAATAAATAAATAAATAAATAAATAAATAAATAAAAACTGTATTGTGTGTTTAATCAGGTTGCCTTTGTTTTGTGTTGTATCTCGTTTTAAAATCTAAAACTATTTAGTATGAGATATACACAGATACAGAAGAAATCCTTTTTAAAGCATTGTATGTATTGTGCTTCTGTAATATGATTGGCTGATTGTTAAAGTTGCATGATGGAGCAGGTCTAAAGACATTCCTATTAAAGTGATTGGTGAGTTGTGTACAGCAAAATCATTTACATTACGAAGCATTTAAAGCATCATTATTGTGTAACCTTACAATTCAGTAGCTGTGTGCATGAAGGTAAAATAATATGAGATATCTTATGCTAGCTTGGCATTTTCAGTTAGAAAATGAAGTGCAATATTTCCCTATATTGAACTAAAGAGACTTAATGATAAGGAAGCAGCTGCTTGTGACTGAGATTTATTAGCATGATGTGTGTACCATAACAGTCCATTGTCAAATTGATTTCCAGTGACCACAGCATCCCTGCCAGAAGGCACACACACACACACACACACACACACACACACACACACACACACACACACACACACACACACACACACACACACACACACACACACACACACACACACACGCATGCGCACACACCTTTTTTTTTTTTGAAACAAGCTATTTCATGACATGGCCTTTCTGACCTAATGTCTTTATCCCTTTAGCTAGTCTCTTGTCAGTTGAGCTGCCTTTAGCTAAATCATTTATATAAATTCATGTGATTGGCTGCAACAAGCCACAGTCTAGGATCTGCTACAGGAGCTGAGCTGGTTCATGTTAAGAAAACTGATTTGCTGAATTATGGCCAGTTTATTTATTTCAGACATCTGATTTGCTACAGCAATTTTTATATACTCTGTAGAGTCCACTGAAATATTTTGCTGGGTCCTCATGTGAAACTTTCCCCAGTTGACGACCACTACTATAGCATGTGGCACTATGCTGTGGCATCCATGCTATGTTTATAAGATTATAATGCAACTTTTTAAAACTTAGTTGTTGTGGTGGCTCATCCATAGGGGCAGGTGGAGCAGAGCCCCACTGTCACCTAAATGTTAATCTCCGTAAAGCCCTGATTCACTTAACCTCTGAGATTATAACCTCAATCATCATGAAGTGCTTCAAGAGGCTTGTCTTGAGGCACATTAAGACCCTGCTGCCCCCTTCTTACCACATTGAGCAAGGGGGCCCCCAGGGCTATGTGCGCATTCCTGTGCTGTTCACTCTGCTGACTCATGACTGTCCAGCAACACATAGCTCGAATCACATCATCACGTTCGCCGATGACACAACCTTGGTGGGTCTCATCATCAAGAATGACAAGTCAGCATACAGAGAGGAGTTGCAGTGACTAACAAATTGGTACAGAGCCAACAACCTGTCTCTGAATGTGGACAAAGCAAAAGAGACGGTTGTTGACTTCAGGAGAGCATGGAGCAACCATTCTCCACTGAACATCGACGGCTCCTCTGTGGAGATCGTCAAGAGCACCAAATTCCTTGGTGTTCTACCCTGCCTCTTACTGTGCCTATTGTCCTGTTTTAGTAGTTATTGTACTGTCCTGTGTCTTTTATGTAGCACCATGGTCCTGGAGGAATGTAGTTTCATTTCACTGTGTACTGTACTCGCTGTACTGCAACTGCAACATTTTGAGTGGAGGAGGAGGAGCGGACAGACAGTTAATGACAGGGTTGCCAGATTGGGATAGTTCAAAATACTCTGTGGCCTCCAAGATCTTACTTTATAGCAAATAACTGGGATTAATCTAATATATTTCCACAATAGACAGTGCGTCTATGATGTACAGAACCAGAATCATCTGAATCATCCAAAAGACTGGGAGAGGATATGTGGGATTATTGAGTTTTGAATTTCACACTTCAAAAATACATGTGAAATAGTTCTTATCCTGTAGAAAGTCTGAGGACAAAACACGTCTTACTTTACCAATGTCAAAAAATTTTTTGGCTTAGTTTCACACTAAGTTTTGTGTGGCTTCTGAGATGTAGATGAGCTGTATAAGTCGGTGATTGGCTGACAGAGAGAGAGGGTGTCCGCACTAACCCTTTCAAAGAGCATAGTCAATTATGTTTCCTTGATTTATAGGCCATGGATGGCTGTGGCATTGTCTGGATTGAGTGGCACAGTGATGATTTGGGCTAAATCAATCACCCTTCACTCATCTGCTTAATTATTAAATGCAGGCCAAGGCAGATGGTCTCTAGCCTGGAGTCCTCCATATGCTCAGAAATTACAGATGATTATGTATGCAAAATAGGTTAATGTAATATGGCTTGCTCCTTCAGACCCACTGCTGACAATGATAGATTGAATGAGAGAATGAGTGAAAGAAAAATTGAATAGTAGAAATGATGGCCTTGTTGTAGATCCAAATGGTGATGTACTTAAGAAACTCATACAATATTAAGAGAGACCATGGCTCTTGGACTTTCTTCTGGGTCTATAATGGTGACTTACAGCATGCATCACTGTGGAAATGATGCTTAGCTGAGACTCTCAGACAATGCATTATTAATAATCACAAATGATAAAGTGATTAATATTCCCACAGGTGATCTGTGCTAAAAGATAACGTGCACGGTAATACAGTACTTTAAAGTGCAGAGGCCAAACACTGTGGTTAAAGGTTGTCTTTGTTACAATTACTATTAACAACAATTACTGCAACAATTAATTGTTGCAGATTTATGTCCATGTTTGTTACCTGAGGCTGCAAAATATGTATACTGCAGATGTTGCTATTGCTTGTGGGCTCTATTACCAGGTTTGTGTGACAGAACTAAATACCAAAACACAAAATCTGCCCCTTCTACATCCTATGGACTGCAGTTGTGGCTCAGCTGTGGCTCAGGTGGTAGAGCAGGTTGTCCACTAGTTGTAGGGTTGGCGGTTCGATTCCCGGCCCATGTGACTCCACATACTGAAGTGTCCTTGGGCAAGACACTGAACCCCAAGTTCCCGATGACAAGTTAGTGCCTTGCATGGCAGCTCTGCTACCATTGGTGTGTGAGTGTGTGTGTGAATGAGACACAGTGTAAAGAGCTTTGGATAAAAGCGCTATATAAGTGCGCCAAATAAATCGATTACAATGCACAAATAAATGTAATGAGATTTACAAAAATTAACCAAACTCACAAATGCATTGAATGAGATCCACAATTATATGTTATTAGTTTCATAAAAATAAATTAAATTGATGAATAAATAAAATTAGACTTGCAAATAAAATTTTATTTTACAAATATGTTTTTATGTTACAAACACAGCTCTGAGAGATTGAGAGATTGAAGGCTCAGGAAACCTTTGCAGGTGTTTGAGTTAATTATCTGATTAGAGCTCTTCTCAGGTTGACATTTCTGTATAATAAATTCTTTATTCTCATATTGTGAGATACTGGATGTTTTATTTCCATGCTGTATTGCTTTCCAGTATCTCTGTAATGTTGGTTGACTTAATTAGGTAGTGCAAAAACTTGGCAGTGAGATGCTAAAGGCTGGAAAATAATATTCGCAAGTCAGCTAGATTTTCCTGGTGAGTCTACAGTGCCATTTTGTTCATTGGGAGGGTGTAGGTCACATTTCCAAAATTACACAATTTGGGATTCTGTAATGCAATTTCTCAATTGAAGCCCAAAGGCTTCTGGACAAATTTGTCCATATTTTATAGCTAACAACTAACCAACACTCGTGTTTGTTTTTTTTTTTTTTTTTTTTTTTTTTTTACAGATTTTTAAATGGAAGGGACTGAGACTCTTGTCTTCCCAGATGGAGGGAGATTTGTAAGAAGATTCCTCAACTCCAATTCTTACAGCTGTCAAATGTTTCAATTATTTTAATAAATGTCACCTGAATTTCATGCAACTGTTTGTTTATTTTGCGAACATTTTAGTATACAAACAAATTACATTTTAGGATAATTGTAGGGGAAAATGTATAAACAATACATCTGTGTTATTTTTGTGTTATTTTGTAATAGCTTTGTGTGGAAATGTTTAACACACAGCATGTGTTAAATGTACTAACACACAGCATGTGTTAAATGTACTAACACGCTGATTGTGTTAAATGTACTAACACACAGCATGTGTTAAATTTACTAACACACTGATTGTGTTAAATGTACTAACACACTGATTGTGTTAAATGTACTAACACACCCCATGTGTTAAATGTACTAACACACTGATTGTGTTAAATGTACTAACACACAGCATGTGTTAAATTTACTAACACACTGATTGTGTTAAAGGTACTAACACACTGATTGTGTTAAATGTACTAACACACTGATTGTGCTAAATGTACTAACACACTGATTGTGTTAAATGTACTAACACACTGATTGTGTTAAATGTACTAACACACTGATTGTGTTGAAAGCAGCACAAAATGTGTTGTCCTTAACTAGACATGCAGGTGTGTTAAAAATGAACACGTGATTGAGTGAAGGTTCGTATCAATATATTTATCAGTAAAACCATTACTATACACTAGAAAAAGCAAAAATGTGCAATAACAGTCCAGTTTACATGACACTAAATGCACTGCTATCTTCGTTAGCTTTGGCTTACTTGTTTTTAATGCCCACTGGGATCGTAAGATACTTATTCAGTTTGTTGGATGTTTTAAACATCTCCTTCGTTTGATCCATCTTTGATTAAAATCTAACATTTGCATCTTAAATATATCACTTATCTGAGTCATTTATTTCAAAGTCTATATATAAACACCACTTTAACAGATCTAGCGATACATTTATGAGCTACATTTATTATCTTGTGCATAAATAATGGAGATACCATGTTGACATATTTGTTTATAATGTGGCATATTTGACATTTTCAAAGGCTACAAATATCCCTGAAAATATTAACCCATTTATGAAATATTAACCCATTTATGAAATAAAATTAACCAGCGTTTTTTCTAAAAATGAAACCATCCTTTGGGTTGAAAAACAACCCATTTGCTTGATGGATTAGTTAGTTTAGCAAAATGTTTTCTGTCCTATATTTACCCAACCATTGGGCTAAAAGTAACTCAATTTGGGTTGTTTTTAACCCAGTGTTTTTTAGAGTATATACACACCCAACATGGTTTGTGGGAGGGTTTTTTCCATTACAAAAACATTTTGCTTTTTGAGAAAATAAAAGCTTGGTACGGCCTCATTGCATTTTCTACCCAGTATCATTTAGCACCTCTAATATTTATAATGCAAATATTTAGAAAATTGGGCAATGTAGTCAGATCAGCATTTTATTTTAGTAATGAATTAAATTAAAATTCAAGGTTATTGTGTCCCCAATTCACATACAAGTTTCTGCTATTATAGGCACCACATAGTATAAGTTTAAACAGTATTCCTCAGTGTCCTTAAAAATCAATTTGCAAAAGAATCATCTTAGAGCTCAAGACAAGGGCACAGTCTGTTCCTGACCCACTAACAGAGCTTACGTAATGAGGACACAGACGACATGGAGAGAATGGCTTCAGCTGGAATATATCACACAGTTATTAGGCTGCTCTTTTACTAGTTTCACATTTTGGAAATAGCATGCATAATTGAGCAGAAAAGAGCATTTTATTATTATAGATCTTTCAGCTGTTTATCAGTCCTTTCCTACAAGAGCAAAAGTGCACTTTCCCCTGTTCTGGAAAATTAAACAGATTTGTTTCTTGGTATTATGGAAAGACGAGCATCATCTGCAGTACTCGTGCACCCAACCGCCAGATCTTACAATGAGCTTTACGGGATTTACAGGCATCCTCTGCACTATAAGCTTCGTCCATTAATCTGAGATACCACACTGGAGTGCTTGGACATGCTGAACAAGTGGAAGATTATTGTAATAAACACAGGGGACATTCATTTTTCCACATGGCTCATGTTTCACATTTGCTGGATGGAAGGTAATGCTAGAGAATCATACATACAAAAATAAGTTATGCATATGGTATAGCAAATAATCAATGTGAAACAGCTGGATGTTAAATATAAATCCATTAAAAATTATATGAATCTTTCCACTGCATTTCTTCCTCTCTGTCTGTTGATAGCCATTTATTCCTATCAATATACATTATATGCTATATACCTACAGTTACAATCAAAATAATTCAACCCCCATTGCAAATCAGGTTTATTGTCAAAATTTACTTTCAGCTTTCAGCTGTCTGCAATGAACAAATCAAACAAAAGCAATTGAAATGGTTCAACACAACGAATGCTTCAAGTGGTTTCCCCAAATTCAACTGAAAATGCATAATTATTGCATAATTTGCAAATAAATTATTTCCACAGAAATAAAATCCACAAATAAATAAAATAAGATGCACAAATAATATAAATCGCACAAATAATATAAATTAAAAAAATGTGTCCAATTTTGTATTTCTGAGTATCTTGTTTCACATTTTAATTTTGTGAATTACTTCATTTTCATGAATCCTGTGTTATGTATTTGCAAATTATGCAACATATGTACCTCTATATGAGCTCAACTTCATTAGTACTTTTCTGAAATACATCAACAATGCGAAATTTTCTGAAATTATTAAATGAGTCGCATTTAATGAAAACCTGTTATCAATACTAGAACAATGAATCCTCTCAGTTTTTCCACATTTTTGCTAACATTTAAATAGTAACCATGTAAACACCAACAGAGTATCTTTATTTGTCCAACCATAAATTTTCAATTAATGCATGAACAGAACATGAAAACATTTATAACATGAAATTAAAAAAGTGTGTCCCTTAAGGGTTGAAAACATTAATTAACTTATTTTAAGTAATAATACTTATACAGGTAAGCCATGTTCCCCATACATGTCCAACCCTGTTACTGAAACCTATTTTCCCTGCTAAAGGAAGAGGGAAATAAATATCATATGATAAACAGGAAGTTGCATTATCCAACAAACAAGTAGGTCTTCTTTTCAGTTTGCCAACATAGAATTTTTTCCAACATTGGTTGAATTCATCCATCTGAACAGCTCTGTTTCTAAGATTTTAGCTACAAACAATCATTTGAAAATAGTTGTTGTATTATAATAATGTTATTGTATTGTATACTTATTGTAAAATTATGCTTGTCCAGACCAGCACTTGTCACTGACAGAGACATTTCTAAATTTAACATCCTTCACTGAATATTGGTATAGCCTTTAGCTATAGGATGTTGGCTTTAGCCTGGATGTTCAGTGAGTAACAGGGTCACACAGCTGCAGAGTTGAGCATTTTTACTGGATATTCATTAATTTAGCTTCAAGTAAGTGCATATCCTCCTGGCATATTTGTGGACAATGGGGAGGGAACCAGAGAACCTGGAGGTAACCTACACAAACATGGGGAGAACATGTGAAACTACACTCAAACTGTAACCTGAGCACAGGATTGAACCTGGGACCTTGGAGCTGTAAGGTGGCAACACTACCCACTGTTCAACCACAGATTCATGGTTTTTTTTGTGTGTTTATGCTATTGCTATCTTCAGACACATTTGGTTCCCTCAGACTCAAACTAAATTATACTTTCTTGTTATGACTCATCATGGATGTAATTTACAATAGACCAATACACATTCAGTTGACTTTAAAGTGCCCCTATTATGCTATTTCAGATATTACCTTTCATGTGGTGTGTTGTATAGCTGTTTGTGAATGTAAAAAGTCTGAACAGCTGAAAGGAATCGTCAGTAATTCCAGACTTTCTTCCTGCACAAACCAACGTAGGTTTGTAACAAAAAGCCCCACCTCTGGACTTCATTGGCTGCTTGCGAACAACATGTACTTATCACTGAGAAACGTCCTGTTCGTGTCATGTTTGCAATGATGGTCCGGGTTGATCTTCCTTTATATCACTATGGGACTCTGGCTGAAATTGAAGGTAAAACTGGAGACATTATTACTGAGCTGAAATTCAGATATGGGAATTGGTGTTTCCTTTCCGACACGTGCTGTAAGCAGTAAACCAATCAAAACAGACTGGGACATCTGACCAATTAGAGCAGAATAGAAAGCAGGAGTTTAGCGTGAGTGAATTGTTTGTGACACTGAGAAAAAGAGGTAATGCTGCAGTGTAAATTATGAGAAAATTAAAGTGTTTTTGACCTTGGATGCATGTAAACCTATTGTATGAGACCTCTAAAACAAAATTACGCACTTTTAATATAGCATAATAGGGACAATTTAATGAAAAATGGGATGCTAGAGGGCTGTTAAGAACCAGTAAGTCTCCCTTTGCAACCACAAGTCTCACCTTCCATGCCATTTAGGACAAATAGTTACACTTATCACATAGCTGCTTCACTCTGTTGCTTCCTCTCCCCATCACCCTTCTTTGTGGTGTAAGACATTGTCCACATACTTTTGGTCTTACACTGATAATGTTAGGTAAGTAAGTCTAAATAAAGTATGTGGACACTGGAGCATCATATCTACATGTATGTGCATTAATATTGATTTTGTGCCTCTACACTTCTGGGATGGCTTTCCAGTAGATTTTGAAAAAATGGCTGTAGGAGTTCTCTTCAATTCCGCTATGAGAGGACACTGATGTTGGGCAGTAAGTCCCAAGAGTGTACGGATTGAGAACGGGAGCCTGCTTCAGTGTGGCTCACTCATGGTGGCTCCCTCTCCATACCCGTGGGTTTCAAAATAAGAGTCATACACTGACAACTCCATGTTGAAATAATATACAATCATTTTATTACATGTGATTTTTGGTACAGTTTTTAATAACCCGATATATTTCCTGGTTCCTCTGCATTTTCACTATTATAATATAAGTGGTCTAATATGCTAGATAGACATTTACAGTACCTTTTGCTAATAAAGGAAACAAACTTACTGTTAGACACCACGTTTATCAAACCCAAAGTAATATCTTATGTTTATCATAGGCTACAATGTCAGAGTCATTATCTATATAGCCACAATGTCATCTTGTTGCTGATTCTTTGATAAATTTGACATTTTTTAAGTGAACTAGGATCCACATGAACATCTACCATGTTTTCTTTGTCCTCAAGCAGGAAAAAATCTTAACTGGTCTCCTATTCACTATATGCACTAATTACACTTTTAATTATACTCAGTATTAAGAAATAAGTCTATGAAAAAAATGTAGCAAAGTGTTCATATAGTAGTGATGGACACCCGTAACACTTACACTCAAATGATCAAACTTTACACTCCCACATCTACTCAGGGAAATGCACATCACACCATTTGATAATGGGACTCACTAAAAACCATTACTTAATTTAAAACACTAGCACAAGTGACTGAGGGAGAAAAAAACTCAGCGCTAGCACGTAAGAAGAGCTAATTCCAGTGGGTGTCAGTAAACCATGAAACACAATTTGCAAAGTGCTTCAGTAATATTAAAAAAAAAGACTAAAATCACTCGGAGAAATATACTAGATAGATGCAGTAAGTGGGCTGACATTAAACCAGTGTCCAATAATATGTATTTTTAGGTTTCAGTGGCTGATGCTGCCACTTAAACTTTTAAGTGTATCCACTATAAAAAGATAAACATTTTTCTTTAAAATAATGACCAAGGCAGTATAGAGTAATTACACATTTTAGAGGAAGACTGATTTGAGCCCTATTAAACAAATAATGAGGCCTTAATTAACTCCCAATATGTGTTCTTTAAAGTGTTATCCATTTGTTATACTATCTGATATTAATGTGCACCTATGCACATTTTTGCCTGCTATGTTTTAACTATTTATTGAGATTGATCCTGGATCTGGATTGCCAAGCAATCAAAGTTGGGTAATATTAATGCATTTTGTAAACCTAGATTTTGCAAATAAATTTCACTACATGGATCCACACCTAAGCCAAGAGTCTGTGTTACACACATGCCCAAACTTCACCAACCTAAATAAGACACTTATAACCCAAGTATGATAATTTGATCAAATTAAATAAACTAAATGGTAAAAGACCATTTGATTAAAAGTACAAAAAAATATTAACAAGCCACCTATGCAAAAAAAACTATGCTTTTATGATTATAAAATTACACAAATATATACATATAACACTGATATAAAATACTTTAATGCTATACAAAAGACAAGAGCATGCAGAGAGTGGCTATACACAACAAAGGGGCTTACTGAAGGCTTTTTGGATAGTTAAGACTTCATAGTTTCCATGTTTTTTCCTTCTTTTCTCAGTATTTCCCCAAGGTACAAACAAAGATGTATACAGTGTTCTAGATGTATTTGGGGAGCATGGAGAGCTAGAATAACTCCATGCTTTAAAGGTGCTAGTCAGGGATTTTATTTCTGTCTCTGTTTCTTTCTTCTCCCCTGATAAATATCTAGCCTAAAACCCATCTACTCCAGTTTTTCAACAAACTCATCACTTTTGATTTTAGAAAACATATGTTGCCTCTAGTGGTGGTGGTGGGGGGGGGGGGGGGGGGGGGGAGTACATCAAGAAATTATATCATGTGCTTTGGGAGAGTCTCTTTGCAGTGTTGCTGGTATGAATCATATCAATGTGTCTCCATTCTGTGATTACTGGGAGCTTATTGGAAGGGGGAAAAAAATACATTAGCCCCATTTAATCAGCCTGGTCCTGCAGTCTGATTAAATGCGCTATTGTAATAACTCATTCACATATCATGAAATTTAATGGTCTATAAATAAACTATAAATGATCCAAAGATGCAGCCATATGATCTTGCCAGACAAAACATCTGTTCATAGGAAAAGAAACTTAGTGGAAATTCAGTCTTCCTGTATTAATTAATTGCCATGCAGATTGAAAGGTTTTATCAACACAAGTACGTTCTTACAGACATCAGAATAAGGCTAAAGAGTAGCATTTTCTTTTTCGATGCAGTGTCCAATGGACGAAAGGGATATGTTTTTATACTTATACTTTATGAATGTGTTTGCAGTTCAAACATCCAAATTTAATAGTGGTATAAAAATTTTAAAAGCTGCTTTCAGGAAGCTTCATTGGTCCTTGCTCTTGTGGCTACAACAAAACAGCTTTGGTGCTGAACTTGTGAAATATTCCAGGCCTTTCAAATGGTGTCAGGGGCCTTGAATCTTTATGATGCATATGTGCAGGCAACCTTCCCCCTCTATGCTCTTCCAGATGTATGCTTCAGCTAAGGATACAATAATGTACTTTTGTCCTGCATTAAAATAAATCTCTTATACCTATCCATGCTACTGACAGACTTTTATATAGACATATTGTGGTGTATGTTTTTTTTTTTTAATATATTGGATTTAAAGCTTCCTCAAAACCCCTCACTACATTACTGTTTATTATTACTGAGAAGCTTCATGATTTCTGAATGATTTCTTTATTGTTAATGCTGTGTCCGATTAGAGGATTGGATTATATCTGTTTTAAGGAGTGTGCAGGCTTGAGAGGAAGCATTAGGCCTAGATGAGAGAAAACTTGGTGCTTAGTTAAAATGAGTGCTATGTTTTTGCTTTATGGAGTCTGTGGTTTTTGATTCACTGCTGGCTGGAGGGCATGCTGGAGTCTTTTCTTTCCTGGTCATTAAAGTTAGATTGACAATGGAGTGTGGAAGGCCATGAACACCACTGTCTCTCGCTTACTGCTGTTCAAAGTTCTCAAGTGGCTTTATATTTGTTATGCAAGTGCACAGAAGGAAAAGATACAATACCTGACTCAACATGCTCTATATAATATGGACATAAAGATTCATGTTTATGTTGCGCATGGCTTTATCTCTGCTTATGATGAAGATGAACTCATCTGTGGTGGAGATCTATTTATCTCTCTCTCTCTCTCTCTATCTATCTATCTATCTATCTATCTAGCTAGCTAGCTATCTGTCTGTCTGTCTGTCTGTTCTCAAAATTGATGTGTTGGAAGCAGGAAAAAGGAGCAAGTGTAAGGATCTGAGTGACTTTGACTAGGGCCAAATTGTGATGGTTAGACGACTGGGTAAGAGCATCTCCAAAATGGCAGGTCTTGTGAGGTGTTCCTGGTATGCAGTGGTTAGTACCTACCAAAAGTGATCCAAGGAAGGACAGGGTCATGGGCACCCAAGGCTCATTGAAGCATGTAGGGAGTTACAGCTAGCCCATCTGGTCTGATCCCACAGAAGAGCTACTGTAGTACAAAATGCTGAAAAAGTCAATGCTGGGTATGATAAAAAAAGGTGTCAGAACTAACACTGCATCACAACTTACTGTGTATGGGGCTGTACAGAGTAGTCAGAATGCCCATGCTGATCCCTGTCCACCGCTGAAAGTACCTACAATGGACACATGAGCATCAGAAATGGACCATGGAGCAATGGAAGAAGGTGGCCTGGACTGATGAATCACATTTTTTTTTACATCATATGGATGGCCTGGGTGTGTGTGTGTTGCTTACCTGGTACCAAGATGCACTATGGGAAGTAGGCAAGCTGGTGGAGGAAGTGTGATGCTCTGGGCAATGTTCTGCTGGGAAACGTTGGGTCCTGGCATTTATGTGGATGTTACTTTGACATGTACAACCTACCTAAACATTGTTGCAGACCAAGTACACCCTTTCATGGAAACGGTATTCCCTAATGACAGTGGCCTCTTTCAGCATGATATTGCACTGTAAAAATTGTTCAGGAATGGTTTGAGGAACATGACAAAGAGTGTTGACTTGGCCTCCAAATTCCTCAGATCTCAATCCAATCAAGCATCTGTGGGGTGTGCTGGACAAACAAGTCAGATCCATGGAGGCCCCGCCACACAACTTGCAGGACTTAAAGGATCTGCTGCTAATGTCTTGGTGCCAGGGTCATCAGGGCAGATTAGCAGTACCAGGAATCAAACTTGCAGCCTTCTGATCAGTAGCCCAAAACCTTAACCATTTAACCACTTGACTTTCTAATATACAATACAACGATAGTGTGCTGAGCACAGGCCCCTCACAGTTAAAGTACTGTATGTGAAGCATAAATAGCAAAATTACATAATCTTCCACTGGTTGTCATATTTTCTCCAAACTTATTTGAATTTGCTCATATTTGTGTGGCGTGCTCCTCCTAATATAACAAATTACTCTGTTCCCTGAAGCACAAGAAGGCACAGAGAGTGGAACAAGGCATGTTGTGATATTTTGGATTTAACATACATAGACAGAGCATATCCAAGGATAAATCCTATGCAATTTGAACCATGAGTAATGTAGTCTGTGCATTACTTTGATCTGAATTGCAATGTGCTGTGAACTGATAGAACGGATGGAATGGAAAGACATCTTTTTTCATTTCCTATGTCATTGTGATTATTTGCTTAATATTTTAAAAGACTATTACATTTCAAATATTTACATGCTGTAGATTTACTATATTTAAGGGGACCTAAACAGAAGCATCCTTCATTTTTTACCCTGAGCATGTGAAAAGAGCTCTGGCTGTAACTCTTTCTCCCTATGTTAGAGAGTGAGCCTGGTTTATCTCAGCATGTGTGGTAGCATGTTCAAGCTGGAACGACCAGCATTTGTTACATTAACACATAGAAAGTAGGGGGTCCATGAATTGTGTTGTAAGCACTGGCGCCCTCTAGGAGAAATACGTCCCTATAATGTTTCATGAACTTTGAGGGGACAGTTTGTCAGATACAGTCAAATATATAAAAACAATCAATCAATCAATCAAAATAAGAAAAGATAAATAAGATAAGGGTGGAGAGGAGGACATTAGCCTCTCCCCTGTCAATTACAGTGACACTAGAGAGTCTGTAAATTCATGTATATTAGGGGAGTCCAAACTTTTTTTTAAATGGGGGACCATATGAGACCACATCAAAATACTCGAGAGCTTGCATTATACAGTCATAAATTTGTCTACCATGGTATATTAGAGCTGAAATTAAATAATGAGGATCAGCTCAAAGTGCAGACTTTCAGCTTTAATTTGATGGTATTTACGATTTTTACAAAATCGTGTGAACATTGAAGGAATTACAAAACTTTTTATATTTTTACAAAATCGTGTGAACACTGAAGGAATTACAAAACTTTTTATATGAAGCATGTTATCACACCTAAGGGACTGGGGCAAAACGTCTGTTTTACCCTCCATTAAAAGCCCAAATGTTTTTAAAGGGAACTTCACCTGTGCTTCCCTCTGCATGTAAGTTCCTGTGAATGTATGTGCAGCATACATTTGTGTAACTTTTTTTGTGGTCATTGAGACTGTGAGTATTAAGACCATGAGTCCTGGGCTTCCTGAGAAAGACATTAAATTTGGCAAACTATCTCACAAAAATCTCTGCCTTAAGACACATCCTTCAAGGCCTGTGTCTAACTCTTTTGCCCTCTGAATTAATCAGGGCCTCCACCCCAGCACATGCACACTTTTGGTGCTCATGCATATTGGTGTCTTTGCCCTTATCATCAGGCTGGGTTGCAGTTAAAGTAAACTACACATAAACTAAAAACAACAGAGGATCCAGCATTTTTTTTTTTTTACAGCTTTGTCATTCTTGTTTACATTTTCAATAGCCTACAGATAGTATAAAGCAGAGTGTTTGTGTGAGTGGGATGGAGGACCCAGTGGGGGTTTCTAGCCACATGCCTGAGTCAAGCATCATCAGCAAATAAACTACAGTAGGAGTGTCATTGCCACTCACTCTTCCTATGTCTAAAATCACATACAACATTAATTATTCAATGATTTTCAGTAACCACTTTATACTGATCAATGTTCCAGTGAATCTGGAGCCTATCCCAGGAATATTAGGCACAAAGTTGCTCATTCTTCCGTTTTTTTTTCTATATTAATAATACAGAATAGGAACCATGTTTTTTTTTTTTTTTTTTTGTCATATTCTGTTTTCTAGAAATATACCCTTAGGCCTGGGTCTTTCCACTGCACATAGTAACGTGAATCTTTTCCTGTATTTAGGCTATACGTTTTAAGGTTTTTAGATAGATCAGATCAGGCTTAAAGAATAATTGCTAACCCTCAAAAAAAGGTCCAAATTGTTATTGCGTACCTACTGTTTATTTCTGTTCTCATCTTATGTTCCCACCATGAAGCTCATGTCCCAAAGTGGTTTATTCCTCTTGTTCCACAGCAATTTGCCAAAGATTATTTTGTTTATTAATTAAAGAACAATACATAATTATCTAAATATGTTTATAGTTATGTTTAATGTTATAAAATGTCTGCAAAATAAGTTAGCTCCTGTTCTCACTTACAATACAGCCCAATGTCTTTTTTTCACTGCTGAAGCTCAAACGATCAGCTTGGCATGTCACCCCCCCCCCCCCCCCCCCCCCCCCTTTCCTGTGTTGAAAAACTTAAAAGAACTTTATATCTAACTTTTAAAGTTAGAGGTCTAAATCTAAAGCGCTGACAGCAGAGATTCCTTCCAAAAATGCTGTAAACAAACAAACAAACTAACATCTCTTCAAAGAAAACTTATATCAATAATTTATTTATGTGGAGTGTTCACCATACAAATCACTGTGTAAGTTGTTACTGTAGAAATTATATTAGTATGAGGACATTAATATGAACCTGTGATTTGCCTTGTGTACACAATTGTTTTCTGGGCTTATTAATATAAAATTAATAAACACCTTCTGACCAATCAGAATCAAGCATTCAACAGGGCTAGGGATAATCATTAATTAAAAGCCACCAAACATTTTTATAGAGGATAGTCAGGGAAGGATTTATTGTTAATGCTGTGTCCTATTAGCGGATTGGATTATATCTGTTTTAAGGAGTGTGCAGGCTTGAGAGGAGGCATTAGGCCTAGACGAGAGAAAACTTGGTGCTTAGTTAAAAGCAATCAACTAACAAGCTTTCTGCCTGCCCTAGGTTGAATGTTTGTGTGTGTGTGTGTGTGTGTGTGTGTGTTGAATTGTTTTTTCGCTGACTCTGCTGCAGAAGTTGTAAGTGGGTCAGAGACTTGATCCACTGCTCTTCTTAGGAATGTGTTCAGCATCAGCAGCAGTAACCCTGCGGCCTTTCCACTTAACATGTCAGATGCGGCATAGTCGTAAGGGACTTGTGTGCTGCAAGAGACGCTCTTCTTGTCATCACGATTCGAATGCGTCCTACTTGCTTGGCTTTGCTATCTGTGTATGGGAACAAGTTTTCTGCATATCATCACATCCATAGAAATGTCCCAGATTACCCATTTAAAAATGAGCGTACTGTATTCTTATTTCAGGAAATATGATGTTTGTTGTGTATATGTGTGTGTGTGTGGGGGGGGGGGGGGGGGGGGGTAAGGTATTGAGGGCACAGTGGCTTACTGGTTAACACGTTTGCCTTTCGATTCACCCCTCCTCCCTGTGTGTGCGGAGCTTGCATATTCTCCCCGCGCCTTGGGGGTTTCCTCCAGGTACTCCAGTTTCCTCCCCCAGTGCCATCAATATAATTGTCTGTGGTGTATGAAGGGCCATGTGAGTGTGTGTGCGATTGTGCTCTGTGATGGATTGGCACCCCCGCCTTGTGCCCCGAGTTCCCTGGGATAGGCTCCATACTCCCCCGCGATCAGTGTAGGATAAGCAGTACAGAAAACGGATGTATGGATGTTTGCTGTAGCTTGGAGTTCGACATACAGATCTAGTGCAATTTCATTTATCAAAGATTACATTTCAGCTATTATTAAAGATCAGTTATTATTAAAGCCTAATTACACAAAACTAGCTAAACGCACAAATACACACTAAGCCTGCAATGTCCTCAGAATTATATTGATCTTTTAATTATTTTTAAAACATACTGTAAACATTTTCTTCACATACTGTATGCACATTGTCAAAAATAAGTATTCCTTATGAGTAAATACGTCGTCATCACCTCATTTGAGTACTGTTTTTTTTTTCTTGCACCATTCATTTGTATGATGGCTCTAAGTATGAGTGACGGTTCACATCTGACTTGCTTATTAATAATTCATTATTAAATTCCCAAGCAGACACTGCTGCGACATAGAGGCTATTTTAAAGTACCGCACCAGGGAGGTTTTACAGGGAAAACAAACAAACAAACAAACACTTTAACTACGCCATATGATATGTAAGCTTATCGGTCTCTGTATGAACTGTGATGGTAAGGACTGGATTGTTTAAAAAATCCTTTTAAGAAGTCATCTTCTGTGATCTGATATAACGCCCACTTGTTCCTAATAACCACATCCCGATGAAGGACAGTCACATGACCTGGGTGCTTGTGATCTCAGGGGAGTTGTTCTCTGCTTTAACACCCTGGTGTGATAGTGCCCCCATCTGGTGGTTTATGATATTAAGTAAAACTGAAAGATGGAAGAAGAAAAGTGGCAATTTGGCCTAAAGTAAAGGGCAGAGCAGACTCAGACAGCTCTGTACCTGGAGTACAAGGCATAATGTAATGCGGTAGTAAATGTTACTGTTATGAGTCAGTGTCAGTGTCAGTGCTTTTTCAGCGCAGTGACTGTGTAGTATGTAATTACATAGAAATTAATTAGACCAACTCGCAGCAAAAAGGATTGGGTTGAAATGGATAGAAATATATAGGTTCTATTGGGTTGAAATGGATAGAAATATATAGGTTCCATCACTGTGTGCTTCTGATGTACAGAGATCGTGCAGTATGAGTCATGTTCGTCTGACGGTGTGTGTGTGTGTGTGTGTGTCTGCGCGCGCGCGTGATTATTTTGGGATGGTCTTGCTACATTTATAGTTGCGTATAAGTGGCTGTTGTGCAGGGAGACGGATGAACGGTTATTTCTCGGAGGCAGCTCCGAGTCTATGGGCTCCCAGGTTGTCATGGAGACCATTGTATTTTGTCTCTGCCATGATTGGCGCTGCTGGGGTGAGCAAGTGTGTGCTATTTCTGTCTTTATTCAACACCTTCAACGCGCGCGCGCACGCACGCACGCACGCACACACACACACACACACACACACAAAACTAATTCTTTCAATTTCTCTCTTTATTTTATTTTATTTTTTAATAAAATCTCACATGCACATACACACAAGTGGAATGACATGTGTTCATGCTGAAATCCTTGTGCCATTTTGTCCTCTTCATTCTTCATGCATTCTCAAGAATGCTTTTAATGTCACTCACTCCACACTCTACCATGGGCCTGTGCATGAATCTGCAGATAAACCTGTGTTGTGTTTGCATGTAAATAAGCTTTATCATGATATCATTGCTGCCCATTGCTGAGGAGGATCAGCTCTAATGAAGTTCCACCCTGAAAAAGCAGCGCAGTGGTGAGGAAGGAAGTGGTGAAGATGTAGCTCTGGCAGATGATCCACTTTTCACACCCTCTGGGTGATAAGTGCAACATCACTCTGCAGCATTACTCTAAACCAGTGCCTCATGAGCAATGTCACACACTCCGACTTACAAATGAACACAGCAGAGCTGCTCAACATTCTGTCAAGCTTTAAATAAGACAAAGCGCTCCTTGTTTCTCTAATTAACAATTGCATCCATTCATCCCTAGCTTCTTTTCTTTTTCATGTTATCCAACGTTTTGACTTGGTTTATTTTTGTAATGGTAATAAAGTAGAATAGCACTCTCTTATTGTGACTGCAGGTTTGTTTTTGTTTTTTTCCAGGCAGACCGTTCCACAATTAAAGCATTAATTTACATATGAAAAATTGCTTTATACACTAACACTACCTTTAAAATGATTCTGGATACTATGATTGTAGCCTATAATAAGACCTGCAAAGATCAACATTACAGAAATATCTTTGTTAATTCCTGGGACAAAAATAAAACCTGGATTTAGAACAGCTCTTTGTTTACTGGCAGAATAATAGATCGGTGTGTTGCCTGTTTATTTTTTTTTAACATTGTTCATATGTAGATTTTGGCTCATATTGTTTTTGTAGTGGATCAGTTTCCTATTGACAGATGCTAACACCTGATTTGTGTTTAATCTGAGAGAATCTTGTAAATATGCCCTGAGAAATGACATATTTTAAGACAATATTTTTGTTAAAATTAAGACTTATAATATGAAGGAGAGTGCAGGGACAAATATTAAATGATGAAGATTGTGAGGACTATGTGGAAAGACTAACTGAAAGATTAATATAAATAGAAAGAGTAAATATATTTGAATTAAAATGTGCAACCAGTCCCACCAGGATTTTGTGATAGCAGAAATGAATGCAAAATCAAGCAAACTTTCAAAGTGATATTTGGAGGAGCATGCCATTTTTCAAAATTACCACAGATTTGGGCTTAGACCTGACATGTGACATTATCACACTGCTCGTTCAGTCAAAGTCCTCTTCGATTCACGTGCGTCGAACATGAGTACAGCTAAAAGTTCTCATTCACCAACAAACATCACTGTGAAAGACAATTTCACCAATTGCAATAAAGTACAAAAAAAAACTCTGCAAGTTGCATCGCACATATTGAAAAAAGCTGCAGAAAAATCAAGCATGTTGGGCTGCAACAATTACAAAGAACCTCAGTGAAATCTTGTATGGACTGTAAAACACTTACACACATATATACTGTATATGATAGTTGTGGTGGTATGCTGTGCAGTAAGTAATATTACTGCCTCAAAGCTCCACAATCCCTGGTTCTATCCTTGGGTTACTGCCTGTTCTCTGTGCAGTTAAGCCACTCTAACAAATGCTGGGTTATTTTTTTCTACCCAAACGCTGGGTTGAGCCTTTTGGGTAATATTTTCTCAGTCTTGGGTAGTTTTTGGGTAGTTATGTGTAACCCAACCATTGGGTTAGTGGCTGGGTCATTTTTACTGACTCAATACACTCCTGAATCAATGCACTCCTCCCCCACCCCGACGCATCAGCCCAGCTCCTTGGGTCAAATCAACTCAGCGCTGACTGTTTGAATTCGTCTCAGGTGGAGGTAGCAGTTTTCATAATGACAGACTGTTAGATTTATTTAGAGAAACAAGGTTCAGTATCAATATATGTATCAATAAAACCATTACTATACACTAGAAAAAGCAAAAATGTGTGATAACAGTCTAGTTTACATGACATAAATGCACCGCTATATTCATCAGCTTTAGCTTACTTGTTTGTAATGCCCACTCGGATCGTAAGTTGGTTACTCAGTTTTTTGTTTTTTTTTGGATGTTTCTCCTTTTTTCAAAATCTAACGTTTTCATCTTACATATATGACTTCTTTGAGTTATTTACTTCAAAGTCTATAAATAAACACCACTTTAACAGCTCTAGCGATACATTTCTGAGCACCTTTGTATAAATAAAGGTCGATACCATGCTGACATATTTGTTTATAATGTGGTATATCTGACATTTTCAAAGGGTAAAAATAACCCTGAAAACATTATCCCATTTATGAAATAAAATGAACCCAGCATTTTTGTAAAAACGAAACTGTCCTTTGGGTTGAAACGACCCATTTGCTGGGTTACAAACAACCTAACTTGATGGGTTAGTTTAGCCCAAAACGTGCTCTGTCCTACATTTGCCCAGCCGTTGGGCTAAAAATAACCCAATTTGGGGTTTTTTAACCCAGTGTTTTTTAGAGTGTGATGATGAATGAATGAAAGTTGTCTCATTCTATGGAAGGGTGTTTGGTTTTCCAACAAGCATAAATAAGCTGGTCCTGGTGTGGTCCTGGTGACAAGATATTCCTATACATTTATTCATTTGTCATTCTATTTTATATGAGTCATTGAGGGTTAAGGGCTTGCTCAAGGGCCTAAAGTTGGGTTCACACTGTATGAGTTTGGCCACGATTTAGTCATCTGAAACTAATTTTTAGACTCTTAAAAGATTCCTATAATCATTGGTCAAACTCTCTAGTCTTTGATCGCTAGTTTTACATGTTCCCTGACAGCCGATTAATAGCCGTTGCGATCAGATGTTTCCTCTGATTAAATTCTGTCAGAAGATTTGAGGCACAGTCCTGTAGTGTGGCTTCTCATACTCCGTACGAGTCTTCTTGTATGCGTTTTGACTGTCGTACAGTCTGACATTAATGACAACTACAGCGGGGATCATGTTTGTACAGTCTGACAAGCAACAGTCGCAAACGACTATTAAACATCACACCTTGTGCACCTGGCTTTACAGTGGTTCTTTGGATTTGAACTCTCTACAGAACCATTACTTCCACTGTCCACTGTCCCTGTATTTATTGTCATAAGCAAGTGCTATGGAAAAAAACCTTACTTATTTCCATCCTTTTGCGGGTTTTTCAGCTGTCTGTAAGGAATGTTGACCCCATTGTGTTTGTCTGTGTACAATTGTGACTCGGAACGAAAGGGAGCACTAGGACCCTGTGAAGAGTGCTTCGCTCCTGCCTGCCTGCCTGCCTGTATCCCTCTCCACTACATACTGATCTGCAATTACCCTGTGTGTGTGTGTGTGTGTGTGTGTGCGTGCGTGCGTGCGTGTGTGTGTGTGTGTGTGTGTGTGTGTGCGTGTGTGAGAGAGAGAGAGAGCGCGGGAGCACATGTTTATGCGTGGATGTGTGTGTGTGTGTGTGTGTGTGAGTGAGTGTGTGACAGAGGGGATGTTTGAGCGTGTGCATGCGAGTGTGTGTGTGTGTGTGTGTGTGTGTGTGTGTGTGTGTGTGTTAAAGGCAGATTTCTAAGCAGAGAGGATTTCGTCGGCTCCTCTTTCCATTCATCGGCTCAAGCAGAAACCTGACCACCTGGACCGCTTGCCTGCCTGGAGCACAGTTTAGCGGAGGAAGCATCGGCGGTCGGCAGAATGAAATGGTGTGTGTGTGTGTGTGTGTGTGTGTGTGTGTGTGTGTGTGGGTGGGTGGGTGGGTGAAGAGGGGGTAGAGGTGAGATGAAAGGACCAGGTGAGGAGAGGTGTCGGGTGCCTCTATCTCTCTCTCTCTCTCTCTCTCTCTCTCTCTCTCTCTCTCTCTCTCTGTCTCTCTCACTTTCTCCTCTTTCTATCCCTTTTCACACTCTCATTCTCTCTGTACCTCTGCTTGTGCAACACCAGCATCAGGAGCGTGGAAGGAGAACCTCTCTCTCGGACCTGCACTCCATAGCAACCTCCTGTCAGCTCTCAGCTTATCTCCTGCCTCTGTTTCCAGCCACATGGGCCGAATCTGCACTCATCTGAACTCACCTGGTCTCCAACGCTCCTCCTGTGAAGGCAAGGTAGTCTGAACCTCTCCAGCATTCTTCTGCAACACTTCCCCATGCAACAAGCTTTAATGAACTGTAATAACTATGTAAACACACTGACTTGTAGTCTCGTTTCCACAGAAAAGCTACAAATATGTCTGAAATAGATTATTGGTGAAACTGGTGGCACATTTTGGATGAGCAAATGCAGTGTTTGTATTATTAATATTCCATTATTAAATGTCATGAATTTGGGACTTTACTTGGATGGTTAATGTGTTTGGTGCAATGAACACAGGCCTCATATCATCATGTTCAATGAGGAGCAAAACAGTAGGGCTGTACAAAAACAGTTCTGTTAACCAATAAGCACAGAACATGGGGGGGGGGGGGGGGGGGGGATTGGGGCCAAGGAAAAAGAAAGGGCTAAAGAAGTCAAAAACCAGGGTTGGTTTTAGTCATGTGCGTTTAATATATTTCTCAGCTGGCAGGCGGGGATGTTGTTGGTTGCAGCTTCCAAGTTCAGAAAAACACAAGCTTTTATTTTGAAGAAGTATTGTCATCATTATTTTTTTTTTTGCATGTGCATTTACAATATTGCATATTTGTATTATTTAAAGCCAACTTTGTTTTAATTCTCCTCATATGTCAATGGTCTTTGTGATCGTTTTCCCGTTATGCAACAAATCCAAACTGCTTAGACAAGCTCAATGATAGGAAGATTAGAGAAATGTTGTTTTGATTGATATACTGATTACTAATTATTTGATGACTTATTTCAAATACCTTATCAGAGATTTACTCCAGAATGTGTAGTCAGTTTTATAGATTATATTTATAGCACTTGTATGAAATCTCCAAACTTCATTTTATAGGCTGTGTTAATGTCGTCTGTAAAGACATTGAGAACAAACATTTATATTTTAGCCTAGTTGAAGACATCTAACTTGAGGCTTCCAGAAATGTCTGCCAATAATATTACAGATTATCTGTCAATTCTTATGGCAACTCTTGTTTTCCTTTTCTTGTTTCCTTGTTTGGTTTACTACTTCATGATGCTACTATACCACAGGTCTGTATTAAAAGGGATTGAACGAGGCTGAGGTCAGCTCTGCATGTTGCTTTCAGTGATGTATTTTTTTTTGTCACATAAGAGCACACAGTTGAAGGTGGCTGGTTCACCTTAATCAACTTTTAGAAATCAGTGTTTTATGGGTATTGTGAGGTTTTCTTTGAAAGTCACTGTGCAGTAAATCAGAATGTAATAGGTTATTGCCAATCTTTTTAAACCCAAAGTGGGTCAAGATGACAGTCTTACTGTGTAACGCTGTTGCCATTAGCCTATGTTTGATTTTTCTCGAATAGTGGTCAACTTTAACTGCAGATGCTGCTTCACTTTGCTGCAAATGCTGTCCCACTTTCCTGGAAACATCTAATAATAAAGATGAAGAGGAAAGCTGCAATAACAACATTAATTCATGAATGTGTTGATCAATTTGATCTGCAAATCAATTGCCAAACCTACAAAAAATAGAGTCTATCCAGATTAGCCTTCGAGCTGTGGTAACATCATTGATCACAATGAGCAGATTTGGTGGGTGAAGTGTTTTTAATTCTCTTATTGCACTTGCATATTGATTGTGGAAAAGTTAATAATAAAAAGTTTTCAACCCACAGTACAATATGCAGTTCTAAAGTGGCAACATTTACATGTACAAGATCTGCCTACATTCATAGTCATAGTTGAGATATGACCAACCACAGATCTTTTAACATAGCCTGTTTACATACCAATTACTGCAAATAAAGCTCTTTAATAACTTTTAATGACTTTTAAAACTTTTTCAGGTCAGTGACTATATCGTGCTTTGAAGAAGCTCATTGTGTGATGGTGTCCAAAAGTTTGTTTTCCCATTGGAAACCGGTGCATGAAAATGCATCTACACAGACGTATAGCGAGTCGATCTGATTACAACCTTTAACATACAGAAGCTTGTAGCCAGAAAAGAGTACAAAATGTCAGACTGTCTATGGCCCTGAAACGGACACTACATGTGTCAATATACCAGACAAATATGGTATATTTAGCAGTATTTGCAAATTGCATGCTTTCCTGTAGTCATCAGTGCTCCTTTTGATTAAAGCAAGACAAAGAATCTAGGAAGGAAGTATTTTCAAGATGAGACTGCTAATGAGGAAAAGAGTTGTGTATATAGGAAAAATGCACATTTGATTTAACATGAACATCAGCATCTTTTCTCTCGTTCTTTAGGCAAAGAACTTTCAGTCAGAAGATACTGGACATTGAGTAGTATGGAGACTCTGCCAACATGGAGGCAGACCCAAAACGATGCTTGGAAATGAGGTAACCAGGTGTACCAAGACAAATCTATGGCATTGTTCAAACGCTAAGCTAAATATCAAGCTTAAACTCCATCATCATGCCATTATACTAATAATACAGACTTTGTTAAGCCCTCTACTTGGGCTTGTCTCAGGTAAAGGAGGATGGGTGATAGGCCCATGAATGTAATTTTTGACCAAACTCCACATCCCATCCTCACATGGATCCTTCTGCCTCCCTCCGCACGCCGAGGAACCTCACAAGCCACGGTCAGCTCAATAGTGGCTCGGTCAATGGCTCAGGAGTGTCTCTAACCAATGATGGAACTCTCTTCCACATGCTGGCCCTCTGCACCATGGTCTTGATGGACATCCTGGCTGTGGTAGGCAACCTGACTATAATGGCAGTCATTGCCAGGGCACCGCGCCTGCACAAGTTCATCTTCGTCTTCCACCTGTGTCTGGTGGACCTCTTGGCTGCCCTAGTATTAATGCCTCTGGGGATGTTGACAGAGCAAGCATTCTTTAATGAAACTGTGTGTCAGGCATACCTGTGCTTGAGTGTTGGCCTTATAAGTGCCACCATCCTCACCATCTCAGCCATCAATGTGGAGCGGTACTACTACATTGTGCACCCGATGCGCTATGAGGTTAAAATGACCATTGGTCTGGTAGTTTCTGTTCTGGTCGGCATATGGATCAAAGCAACACTCATGGCTGCTCTTCCCTTGCTGGGATGGACGCTGCAGAGGGAGGAGGAAGTGCAGACAAATTTGGTGTTGGAACCTAGATGCTGCTCTTTGCATTCAATGAACAGGGGGCCCCACCGCTTGGTTTTTATGCTCCTCTTTGCACTCATATACTTCCTCTGTCCGGTATTTATCATTCTTGTGGTTTACTGTAACATGTTCAAGGTAGCCAGAGTAGCGGCTATGCAACCAGGTCCTGTGCCTACATGGGTGGAAACTCCACGGCCTCGTTCAGACTCTTTAAGCAGTCGGTCCAGCACAGCAGCAAGCCTTGCAACAACTCGCAACACACCGCAGAGGACATTTGGTGGTGGGAAGGCAGCAGTTGTACTGGTGGCTGTTGGGGGTCAGTTCCTAGGCTGCTGGCTCCCCTATTTCTCTTTTCACCTCTACTCGGCCATTGTTGCCTCCTCTCCTGCCTCACTGGCTCAAATAGAAGATGTGGTCACTTGGATAGGTTACTTCTGCTTCACCTCCAATCCCATTTTCTATGGCTGTCTGAACCGGCAGATCCGTGAGGAGCTGGCGAGAAATGTGGCATGCGTCTTTAAGTGGGGGCGGCCACGTGACGAGGACGAGCAGTTGCCCAGCAGAGAGGCTTCTATCGAAGAGAACTTCCTCCAGTTCCTACAGGGCACTGGTTGTAGCCTGGGGCCCAGGAACTCACAAAGCATCTCCGTCCCCCAGAAGGATGATGAGGACACTCTTTCTGCTCATCGTAGACCTTCAGTCGACTTCCACATCCCTGGACAGATCATGGAAGAGACGTCAGAATTCATTGATCAGCAGCAGCTGAATGATCTCAATATAACAGGCAACTGTTTCAAAACAATGTCTGAGCTGCAGGGTTAATATTTACAGAATATTTATGGAATATATGTCTTTTATTGTTAGAATGATTTGTTGTGCATTCTTTTTGATAACCTGCCTGATACTTTGTATTTGGAGATAAGGCTAATGTTTGGTTTTTAGGATTCACTTTTATTGATGGAACGCATTCTGGTAGAACTCAGCTTATATACAACAGTTGCTCTGCGTGGGATTGACAAGAAATGATCTCATCACTGCAACTAGTTACTAATCCTTTATTTTTTCAGTCCACCAATTATGAGAATATGAGAGGTTGCCTGTTACAGGAACAAGCCATTGCTTAATTAGGCCCACTACTTGACATTAGGAGTATGAATTGACCCACATGACTACCAAAGGTGGCTTGATGTGTCCTTGTCTGTTACACTGTAAAGCAGGTTTACAGTTTCTACATGTATGAACATGTGTATAAACTATGGTGTCCTACAAAGTCCCAGATACTGAGGTTTATGCAACTATGGCATACATGCAACATGATCCATAATGTTTATTTTTAATGGAGGAAAACATGGAGTTCAGGTCCTGGCTATATAAAGACAGACACATTTTGTAATTGGGAAAACAAAACAAGCATTGCCCTAGAAGTCACACACTTTCTGCACCTTGTGACATGACGAGCACAGTATCCTCCGGGCTTTGAGCTTTATGAAGCACCTGATTTATCAGAATAGTGGAAGCATCAGATAACTGGGTCAAATAGGGTTAGCTGGGAACACGGGTCACTATAAATGTGCTCCAAGAGTTTATTTAACTTTATAAAAACAGGTCTGAAAAAGTCAAGTAATTTTGCCTTTCAACCCACTTTCCTAGTCAGTTTTTTACAACAAAAACAAGTTATAGGTCTTAATGATCAAAGGAGGCCATTTTGTTTAAACATAGCAGTCAGGTACAATGTGTCAGACTGGTTAGCTTCTCACTTTAATGAGTACTGTGCTATGAAGAAAAACAGATCACATGAGTATTTAACCTGTGATGTGTGCAGCTTTCAGCTTTGAAACAATCCTGCCGTTGAAGAGTCAAACGCCAGTGGTCTTATAAGGTGAGCAGTATTGTAGCTTGGGTTTACTAGAGAGGTAGGGGTTCTTCTGATTGTGAATAGACACTGCCACTGTCCTGTTATTTAAGGGTAAACCCAACTCTGATCCCTGCAGTACAGAACTGTTTGAATTAGGAGCATCAACATGTTGTGGCTACAGAACACAATAAAGGCAATACTTACACAAGTTGATAAGTTCTTTTGCCTTCCTTTACCACTCAGTCTGATGATACAATTTTATACCTATGAGTCTTTTTCTTCTTTCTTTCTTTCTTTCTTTCTTTCTATTATTTACTTGAACAAATACAGTAGAAAATTCAAGAGAAGTTATTGCTATTTCGAGTCCAAAATTTCATGGTGCTTTACACAGAAAAGAAGGCAGGGGTTCCCAAACTAGGTTTTGTATCCACACATGGGGTTGCTTGATTTACTAATGTGGTCAGAAGAGAAACTTTTTTTGATTCATTTATTTTACAAATTAATATTTGAAATATCAAAGACGGATTCTGTGTGAAATATTTTCAAATGTTTTGAAATGTTACTGGGAATCACTTTCAGACATGCCACATTTAAATTAATAGGGTCCATATTATTTTACTCTTTTCTTTTTTGTTTAATTTAAAAAAAAACAAAAACGCTTTTCACTCTCCTGACATGCAGCACTAACATAGTTCAACAATAAAAATGGACAAATTTGTCCATCTGCCTCCACTAAACAAACTGGCGTTGTGTCTCAAATTGCATACTTATGCACTATTCTAGACTGTTGAGTACTAACATTAACAGGGTTTCTATTATACTTAATGTATGAATTTTCAAACCTAGCAGAAAGGTCTGATTTGCTTACTAGTCTTCTAGATTTTCTATATTAGTACATTGAGTGTACTAATTTTGAGTGTAAGGTCGTTTTTGAGATGCAGCTCAATAAAACAATCAACACGATAGCGGAAAGTTTAAGAGAGACAAAGCTTTTCAGTATGTTTAACATTACTGTGCGTAGAATTTTGCAGTTCAACATTTAGCTCTGATGTGCCAGCTAGTGAATGTCACTTTTAAATCTTCCAGATGTATATAAGATAGACAGACATTGTGTGAATAATAATGCTGCACAATCATGTGTGTACATTCGCACTTGAGCACTGTTTACGAGACATGTCAATGGCTGAGAGAGATATACCATATTGGGCCGTTATTCAGTACTGAAAAAACAGTTCTCGCACTGTTCTCTACACTGTTAACACATAATTAGTACTGCAGTTTTATGCTGCGATTTATTTGGGTTTTATTTGGGTGGTCTGCCACCAAAGGTGCTATGATCTAAGTTGTTTAAGACATCTAGATATAAATATCAGGAAATGAAAGCTGAAATTCTGATCTACTGTCTGATATTTATCTTTTGATGTCAAACTTAATGTTTACGGTGTATAGCAAAAATATTAATTTTGCAGGGCTCTGTGTGTGTGTGTGTGTGTGTGTGTGACTCCAGTCTCTGAGTATTGAGGAGTCTGATGGTTTGGGGGAAGGAACTGTTACACAGTTAGGCCGTGAGGGCCCGGATGTTTCTATACCGTTTGCTATGTATATACGTATGAAACAATTATAATGTTAGTTAGCATAGTCAGTGAGTCGAGAAGAAAAGGTCGTCAAAAAACTGGCTGAACACAATCAAAGCCGACACGAATATGCACATGAAAGAACTGAATAAAGCGGCCCAAGATAGGAAAGCGTGGAGAATGATGATCGATAAAGTGACCGAAAGTCGGCTTCGACTGAATGGATAACTCATCATCATCATCATATATATATATATATATATATATATATATATATATATATATATATATATATATACACACACATATATATGACACACACATACACACAGTGCTGTGAAAAAGTATTTGTCCCCATCCTGATTTCTTCTGTTTTTGTGTATATCTCATACTAAATAATTTTAAATCTTCAAACAAAATACAACATAAAACAAAGGCAACCTGAATAAACACACAGTGCAGTATTATTATTATTTTTTTATTTAAACAAAAATGTTATACAATACCAATTACCAATGTGAAAAACGAATTGCCCCTTAAACTTAAAATCTGGTTGTGCCACCTTTAGCAGCAATAACTGCAACAAACACTTCCGATAACTAGAGATCAGTCTTTCACTTTCCTCTGAGACTAGGACTTACTCCCATGCTTAAATCATTGTCTTGCTACATAATCCAGTTGCGCTTGAGTTTCAACTTACAGACTGAAGACCGGACATTCTCCTTTAAATTTTCTGGTAGAGAGCAGAATTCATGTTTCTGAAGCCCTGAAGGCCCTGAAGCAGCAAAGCATCCCCACACCATCACACTTCCACCACCATACTTGACCGTAGGTATGTTCTTTTTGTAGAATTTTGTGTTTGGTTATGTCAGATGTAACGGGACCCCTGTCTTCAAAACAGTTCCACTTTCAACTCAACAATCCACAGAGCATTCTCCCCAAAGTTTTGAGGATCATCAAGGTGTGTTTTGGCAAAATTCAGATCAGCCTTAATGTTCTTCTGGGTCAGCAGTGGTTTTCACCTTGCCACTCTTCCATTTATGCCATTTTTACCCAGTGTCTTTCTGATAGTGGAGTCATGAACAGTGAAATTTATTGATGCAAGAGAGGCCTGTAGGTCCTTTGATGTTGTCCTTGGTTCTTTGGTGACTTCCTGGATGAATCATCGCTGTGCTCTTGGAGGAATTCTGGAAGGCTGGCCACTTCTGGGAAAGTGCATAACTGTGCTGAGTTATTCCATTTGGAGATAATGGATCTCACTGTGGATCTTTGAAGTCCCAGATTCTTTGAAATAGTTTTGTAACCCTTCCCAGACTGATGTATTTCAAGCACCTTCTTCCTAATCATTTCTGGTATTTCTTTCAACTTTGGCATAATGTGTTACTGGGTAAGACCTTTTAACCAACTTCAGGCTGTTGAAAAAGTTCTATTTAAGTGTTGATTTGATTGAACAGGGTTTGCAGTAATCAGGCCTGGTTGTGTCTAGTCCAGCTGAACCCCGTTATGAATGCAGTTTCATAGATTTGGGAAATTAGTGTCTATGGGGCAAATACATTTTCACACAGACCCAGTTGGTATTGGATCACTTTTTTGCTTCAATAAATAACATTATCATTTAAAAACTGTATTTTGTTTTTACACAGGTTGCCTTTGTTTAATCTTAGATTTTGTTTTAATTTCTGAAACAATTTAGTATGTACAACCCCAATTCCAAAAACGTTGGGACAGTATGGAAAATGCAAACAAAAAAACAAAACAAAACAAACAAATAATTCAATTAACCCTGTACTATATTGAAAATGTATTATTATTATTATTATTATTATTATTATTATTAAGACATTATTTGATGTTTTACTTTGTGAATTGAATTTATTTTTGAAAATATACACTCATTTCAAATCTGATGACTGCAACACAGTCCAAAAACTTTGGGACACTCGACTGTTTAACACCGTGTAACATCACCTTTTCTTTTAATAACACTTATTAAGCGTTTGGGCACACAGCAAAATCACCAGTGTTGAATTCACACCCTACAGTGTTTATATAAGGCCATTGGACTCAAATGAACACTCTAGGTATTAATTCAGCATTAGGGATTTTACTGCGCACTGAAGACACCAGCTGGTTAAGTTTAGCAAGCGGAAATTTCCCCCATTCATCCATTATACATTTCTTCAGCTGCGCAACTGTACAGGGCCATTGTTGCCTTATTTAGTGCTTTATAATGCGCCACACATTCTCAGTCAGAGACAGGTCAGGACTGCAGACAGGCCATGCTAGCACCAGCACTCTCTGTTTACGCAACCATACACTTGTAATCCGGGCAGAATATGGTTTGACGTTGTCCTGCTCTGGATGGCAGCATATGTTGCCAAAAATGTGTACATATCTTTCTGCATTAATGCTGCCCTCACAGATGTGCAAGCTACCCATGTCATGGGCACTGACACACCCCCATACCATGACAGACACTGGCTTTTGGACCTGACGCTGATAGCAGCTTGGATGGTGCTTTTCCTCTTTGGCCCGGAGAACACGACGTCTGTTTTGTCCAAAAACTATTTGACACGTTCACTTGTCGTACCACAAAACATGATTCCACTGTGCTACTGTCCATCTCAGTTGAGATCGAGACCAGAGAAGTCAGCAGCGCTTCTGGACAGTGTTGATGTGTGGCTTCTGCTTTGCACAGCAAAGCCTTAACTTGCATCTGCGGATGCAGCGGCGAATGGTGTCAACTGACAAAGGTTTACCAAAGTATTCCTGAGTCCATGTCAGGATATCCATTACAGACTCATGACGGTTTTTAAGACAGTGATGTCTGAGGGATCAGAGATCATGTGCATTCAGAAGTGGTTTTCGGTCTTGCCCTTTACTCACCGAGATTTGACCGGATTCCTTGAATCTTTTACTTATTGTGCACTGTAGAATGTGAAATGACCCAAATCCTACCGATTTCTCTTTGGGTAATGTTGTTCTCAAAGTGTTGGATTATTCGTTGACGCATCTGTTGGCAGATTGGCGAGTCTCGACTCATCATTGCTCTTGAAGGACTAGGCCTTTTTTGGAGGCTCCTTATATACTATGATTAGACAATTGCCTCACCTGATTCACATCACCTTCTTATTTCAACTTGTCACATTATTAGTCTTAAATTAATCCTAAATTGCCCCTTTCCCAACTTTTTTGGAATGTGTTGCATGCATCAGTTTAAAAATAAGCATTTATCTTCAAAAATCTATGTAGTTGATTCGGTAAAACATCAAATACCTTGTCTTTATACATTTTTAAGTACATTTACAAAACTTTCCTCTTTGCCTTTATTAGCATTTTCCATACTGACCCAACTTTTTCGGAATTGTGGTTGTACACAAAACCAGAAGAAATCAGGGTGGGGCAAATAATTTTTCACAGTATGTACACACACACACACACACACACACACACACACATATATATACAGTGTATGTACATACAGTATTATAGAGCATATTTGTTTGACTTATGTTGACCTAGTGGTTAGCAAGTTTGACTCACACACCTGGTGTGTTCAAATCCTGCCTTTGCCTTGTGGACATGGAGCTTGCATTGTGCCCCAATGCTTTGGGGGTTTCCTCCCCCAGTGCAAAGACATGCATTGTAGGCTGATTGGCATTTCCAAATTGTGCCCTGCGATGGGTTGGCACCCTGTCCAGGGTATCTCCTGCTTTGTGCCAGTAATTCCCTCGGATAGGCTACAGGCTCCTCCGCGACCCTGTGTAGGATAACTAGTACAGAAAATGGATGGATGGATGGATATTCGTTCGACTTGTATATTAATGATAAGGGCTTATTTTATTATGTAATTGAAGCCAGTGATCCCTGAAGCTACTCAAATCTCAATTAATGAGTAATTGATTGCTTGATACAGTATGACTTATTTCTGAAACAAAAATAGAAAGTTCTTATTTTTCTAATTGATTATATGGAAATATAATGAATACAAAATACACAGCACTGATTCAAAAGGTCTCTAGAACAGACTACACACTGAAACCTTTAGTTTTTACTAAGATTCACAGCATATTATAGTCCCTGCACCACACATAAAAATGCAACATGATACATGATGTTTATTAATTTTTTAGTCTTTTGAAGATTTGTGTGAAACTGCATGAAGTCAACAAGTATAGAGGCTAGACTATGCATGGACACGTATCACCAATGATTATTATAATAAAATACTTACTTGTGAAATGTAATGCCTTGTTGCCAGGTCTCTGAGGTTGACTGTATACAGCTCCAATATGGTGCAGATGCTAAACTCTCTAAATGCATCCCAGCCAAGCCTGTGCTTATATAGGTATTCATATCAATGAAAGCAGACCCCTCTGATTCATGCTGGGAAGTATCACACATCACCTCAGCGTGGATTATTTTCCTATAACACAACACTTCCTTCTAGACTGGTAAGCTAGTGCAAGGAATATCCCTTTGTATTTTCAGTCACTTACATTACACAAACATATGTTAGCGACATGATAAAATATTCTAATATTACAGTAGTTCAATATTATAAATCTACAATTTAAAAGAAAATGTGAGGTGGTTGTGTCCATTTTGGGTCTTTTCCCCAAACAGTTTGAGAACCCCTATATGACTATAAGGTCAAAGAAAGCAATGATGACAAGTAATGAATAGAACATGACGGGCCATGCTGTTATAGGAAGTTAATCCATGATGGAGTGTTGTGATCTGGCCATACGTGAAGCAGAGTGGATTATTTTCCTATAACACAATGTCCTGAAGTGTTTTATTTCACTTATACCACAGCAAATTGCCAAAGATCGCAATTTTGAATTTATTTACCAAAGATAAGTCATGCTTTTCAACTGTTTATAGTTACATTTAATGTTGTGGAATGTCTGCACAATAAGTTAGTTCATGTTATCACTAACATTATAGCAGCTATAAACATCATTCCCTTACCAGTCTCTCTCTCTCTCTCTCTCTCTCTTAAAGCTAATCAGACAATATATATGTGTATATATATATATATATATATATATATGTGTATATATATATATATATATATATATATATATATATATATATATATATATATATATATATATATATATATATATATATATATATCACAGAGAAACTGGAATGAGCCATGGTTGAAAACCCCATGGTGGAAAATTTACTGTTACAAAGTGCTGACATAAAATTCCTAACAGAAAGCTGCAGCATATCAACGAGTGTACATTAATCTTTGTTAAACAGCAGCACAATTTGAATTAGCTTATTGTTAGCTTAGATTATGTGGAGCATCTGCCGTACAAGTCCCTGTGAATGATCTGTGAATTATAACAATAGCTTTGTAATGTATCATTTGAATTATACATTATGCTATTCTAGAAAATTTATCTACACGTTCGACCAATCAAATTTGAGAATAAAGCACTTTGGCGAAGTAAACTACAATGATTATTGAAGTTGATGTCTTTCCTAATTTTCCCATGCTATTCTGGCAATGCTGTTGTTTTGCAGTGGTGCTACTTTATGTATGTTGGATACAGAAGGATTGGACTGTGGTTTTATTAGTTGCATATACTTATGTGCGCATACTGTAAATAGCACACAAATAGTATTTAAATTTACTGGTAATTTGCCAAATGGTCAATGCTTGTGGATAATCAGTAATGATAACAAGGTGAATAAGTCAGATCAATTTTATACATCACACCCTTATATTTATTTTCCTTTCTGTTTAACAATTCAGTGAATCAAATGTTTAACCATATCATATCTTTAATATTCAATGACACAACTGGACATTTTAAATGTTTGAAATGTTCATTCCAGCAGAAACTAATACTATAGTCATGTTTTACACCCTGTTAACATTTTTATCTTGTGCTTTGTTATAGGTACACCATCCTAAAACGATTAAATTATTCTTATTTATTTATTTATTTATTTATTTTTTAAAAATTTCTACAATACAGCTATCGAGGCCAAATGATGTCTTTAATTTACAAGGTCTTCGCAGTCAACCTGTGGTTTAGAGTTGCTATCCTTATATTGACCAAAATAGGCATACGCAGAAAAGACCAATCAAATTGTGATATCCTTAGGAGGTGCAGCTTAAATCAAATCACACAAGAGTACACTAATGCTTTCAACTTTAATAAACAATTAAAGTTATGGATAGGATGAGAATGAAAATGCAGGTTAGCACAGGAAGAAGGGGTAAGCACAAGCACAATGTTTGCAGACCTTCACTTATTATCTACCCACCTCCACCATACTGCTCAGATTTTTGTGCTTTGATGTTTGGGAGGTGAGGAGGTAAGAGGGAGGCCCCTAGTGGTGAAGTTCAAACACTCTGACCTTTCACTTGAGACAAGGGATAAAGGTGTTCTGTGAGCTTTGTGAGTCATTTTCAGCGTGGTTAAAACGTTAAATCTATTATGTGTTACTGGTTTGACAACATCTAGAGAGAACATGAGAGAACGCTCATTCTCTCACAGTAGTCAGAGCAGTTTCTCAGTATATAATATTTACTGGTTTTTGGGTGGATGGCACTATTGCCTTACTTTCACAATAAATTCAAAATTAACTTAAGCTTTCTGATGAATTGCTAGATGAAACACAAACATGCTACACTACAGGAATTTGTATATGATGATGATGATGATGATGAGGATGACTTCCTATACAATCCCAAGTTTCTTTACTAAAAGAATTAATTACTAGTAAGATGAAATTAATAAAATGAACAACTATCTAAAATAAAGGCAGGTAAAATGTATCTTTATATGTAGCATTTCCATTGCAGTTATCTTTTGATGTATATTTTATTTTATTGTGTACTAGCTCTCTGGTCTAATAGCAAACTGAAAGAGCCTTGGGTGTTGCCTGTAACAGTTTAAGCTATAAATCATTTGCACAAAACCTTTTTCCTTCCGTAACCCACGAGAAAGCCGTTTTAATATGAGCAGGACCATCATTTGCAGAAATTGAATCCCATTCTACAGCCTGTACGAGCAGGCCAGACACATGCAGCCTGGACTGAACTGCGCAGGATTTATTTGCAAGTGCGGAGGAACTTGGTGTTTCCATGGTAACTTATCCGCTGCCACATTGCTCTGTAGGCTGAATGTAGTGAGCATTAGCAGCAGACCACTTCTTCAACCATTTATCACACATGATGGAGGAACACAATGGCGAACAGGCCGGTGTTTGTATCAGGTTGTTTTCATTTTGTACAGCCTTTCCTATTACAGTGAGGAACAAAATACCACATGTGAACTATGGTGATTTTCATATTTGTTTGTGAAGAATAAAATTACTACTCTGACTTCATTCATCTCCTGCGTTTGCAGTAGCTGAGTCGAGTCAGGCCACTAGTACAAACTGACATTCACACATTGATTGAGCATCCTGTAGATGACACCAGTGTGATGACATTGAAAACAGCATGGTGAAGTCTAGTTGTTCTGACCAAAATTGAAACATTGATGGAAAATGAGTCTATATGCAGCTATTTCTAAGCATACACTATAACATGGCATTTTGGATGCTGTTGCTGTTGAGCTATAATAATATATTATATTATATTATATTATATTATATTATATTATATTATATTATATAATGTATGTCAAAAAAGCCAACAATTTGCATGGGATATATATAATATGTAATATATATATATATATATATATATATATATATATATATATATATATATACACACACACACACACACACACACACACACACACACACACACACACACACACACACACACGCGTGGTCAGGTCATAAATATTTGGACAATGACACAATTTTCGTCATTTTGCATCTGTACACCACCACAATAGATTTGAAATGAAATAATCAAGACCCAAGGAATACTGGGCATCAGGTGGGAATACAAATTGGATGGGATGCCAATCTGCCGAAGGCCACTATACACACATTCACACCTAGGGGGCTTAGATGATACACCTGTCAGTGTGTATTTGGGAAGTGAGAGGAAAGCAGACAACTCAGAAGAAACCTAGGTGGACATGGGGAGAACATGCAACTACATATAGTATTATAGTGTTACCATTTAAGGTATCTATGTTTTTCTTGTTTCACTTTACAAACAGGAGGTGCAAGACGGGGATGAAGTAGTTTAGGCTACATATTACTACAGTACATAATGCCACATCTACTTCTTGGCTATGTAATTAAAGGAGTGAAGGCATCAGAGGTACATTATACCAGATACAACCTAATCAAGATATCATTCAGGCAATATCAGTCTACTGTAACAAAATTACCAAATGTGAAGCAAGTGTGATATGAATATTGTTAGTTTAGAACAACAATAGGCAAGCCTAGTTTTGGTTCTTCGACTGCACAAGTGTCAATGGCATTTCATCTATGGTGAGGCAGTTATTTATATAGGGTCTAGAATATATATCCTTCTTATTAGAAGCCCTTGAAAGGTAATTTAGAGACTTCGGCAATGCCCTGTGTTTAAAAAGAGGTGCTGTGCCACTGTTAGATAGCTAACTGTCTATCTAACGCAGAACACGTATTCACGTAAATTAACAACAAAACGGTTTAAATAAATATGGCAGTATGTAGCTACAAATGCATTCATGTCACAGTGCATTATCAGACCCCTTCATTGAATATGCTATTCACTGCAATAATATTTCAAGCATGGACACATCCTTATGAAACAACACAATGTCCCTCATAGAATGTGCCAGATATCACTCACTAAGGGTAACTAGTTTGAAATTCAGCTGGCTAACTCCTTGCACATGTGCATTTCAACAATGGGACTCAGTTAGTGAGCAAAAATGATAAATGTTTGGGTTATCCTTTTAAAAAGTATTCACAAATATTCACTCAACCCAAAAGACACTGACACTGCAACCAGCCAATGACTAGTAGCATGTGTTTTGGTTTTTCTTAGAATTGTGCAACAGTCAGTTAAGTAAGGAATACAATGGGGTGGTGTGATGCGGACCAATGTGAAGCTGACGTTGAACGATTTTCCAACTGTTACAAATTTGTTTATTTATTAATGAATGGCATGCTATACGTTTTAACCAGTTACATTTAATGTTGTGGAACTTCTGCAAAGAAAAGTTAGTTCCAGTAATCATTTATGTTATAGCATCTATGAACTCACCAGGCTCAGTTTTTTCCCCTCTCTCTTAAGTTTAACAAGACAAATGAAGCAGCTTTTCATATTACCAAGAAACCAGACAGTATGATGACAGTGAGCAGACTCTCCTGTGCTGGAAAACATGTGTAAAATAGATGCTACCAAACTTGAACATATTAAGGATTATATGTTTTATTTTGTTAAATAACATGTTTTTAATCCATTTATTATTAGACTTAGATTATGTAGATTGTCTTCCATATACGTTCCTGTCAAAGTTACTGCTGAAATGATAATGTATTACTGAGCACATTAATATAAACCTGTGATTTGAATTATAACTGGCACTATTGTATAAGCTACTGTTATAGAAAATTAATCAACACCTTCTGACCAATCAAAATCAAGACTTCAACATTGTGTGGTATAAATTTTCACAACAGTATGAATACATTTAAATCAACATATACAAAAATATATATTTTATTGTGAAGACTTGTGATAGTAAGGGTTTTTCATAAACTGCAGTCATGAAAGAAGTTTTAATTTGGACCTTGATAACATTTCTATAGTCAACATCCATCCATCTATTTTCCATATTGGTTATCCTACACAGGGTCACGGGGGAGCCTAGAGCCTATTGCAGGGATCTTGGGGAACAAGATGTGGAACATCCAGGATGGGGTACCAACCCATCACAAAGCACAATCGCACACATATTCACACACTACGGACAATATGGAAATGCCAATCAGCCTACAACACGTTTGGACTAACCCCGATGGTGTGAGGGAAATGTGCTAACAACTAAGCCACATGTTTATAATTAAAATAATATATATATTTGTGTGATTTTTCTGTGTGATTTGGTGTTTCAGTATGTAAATGACCGAGAAAATATTTTATTGGGAAAAAAAATCCATTTCAGTCCTGGGTGACTTCTCCAAGCTCTGAGGTTTCCTCCCACAAAAACAAACTAACAAACAAGCATGTGTGGGTGTATTGGTGGCTCTAAATTGCGGTAAATGGTCTGCACTTATTTAGTACTTTTTTAACCTTAGTGATTCTACAAAGCACAGTGTACATTCAACTTTACAATGTTTCTAATTCACCCATTCACACACACTCACACATAGCTGAGAGTTGCCATTGGAGCAACTTGGGGTTGTGTCTTGAACACTTTGGGATGTGGAGACATGTGGGGCACAGAGAATCGAACCATCAACCCTACGATTTGTGGACAATCCGCTCTACCACCTGAGCCACAGCCACCCCAAAAGTAAGTGTGTGTGTGTGTGTGTGTGTGTGTGTGTGTGTGTGTGTGTGTGTGTGTGTGTGTGTGTGTGTGTGTGTGTGTGTGTGTGTGTGTGTGTGTAATTAAAAGATCTTGTAATTAAAAGATCTTGTATGGTAGCACTACTTGTATTGTTCTCCGCTTGATATATCACGATGCTTATATTTCCTCATTTGTAAGTCACTTTGGATAAAAGTGTCTGCTAAATGAATAAATGTAAATGTGTGTGTGTGTGTGTGTGTGTGTGTGTGTGTGTGTGTGTGTGTGTGTGTGTGTGTGTGTGTGTAGGACTGGCGTTCCATCCAGGATATACAGTATTTCCTCCTTACGCTCAGTGTTCCTAGGAGAGACTCCAGATTCACCACAGGGTAAAATGGTTACTCAAGATGACTGAATGAATGAATGAATGCTTGGATGAATTAATGAATTTGAATCTCTACAGTAGAGGGTGCAAATGCACCAATCGCACCGCTTATTAAACCCTATGACTGTTATCATCACCAGGCACACTCTGTCAGCTCCCAAACTGCCATTATGTGGACTTATTCAGACACGTTCACCAGTAAGTCTAATAAGATTAAACGAACAGAAAACGTCTGGCAAATACTTTAAAAAAAAAAAAAATTTAAAAAGGCGCTTGATCGCAGGGTAACTACATTTCCCAGCATTCATGTAAAACAGCCCCCTCTCTCATACAGAGCTGCATTTCCCCCAATTCACCACGGCTGAGGACCGAGCGCGCGCTCTCCAGCTTTTCACAATCCTGCCACTAACTTTGCGGAATGTCATTTTACTTATTGCGTATTTTTTCGGCGAGTTGTTTTTAAAGAATACATTTGAAGGATATCCTCACTGTGTGTTTATACTACAGCTCTTTACCGACAGGGTATTACTACTTGTACGCGTTGAACGCTATCAGTGGTCACTTTTTAGTCAAAGAAACCTCTAAACTGAGCTGCTTTCTTTCTCCGAGCACAGCACATGCTATTTAGTCCTAACGCTTGGTCTTGTATATCATTTATAACTAAGCTGTGTGTGTTTTTACAGAGCACTCTTTTAGTGGGGCAAGAGTTTGTTGTTTTTAAACGAAGTCGTTTTTCTTTCTCTGGATGGCAATCCGTCTGTTTTCCATGTGAGAATCTGTAGCGATAACCAACGCCTTTGCTGTGAGCCATAAAGCGTGTGGTGTTGAGCACAAACACCATCAAGCAGAGACAGCTCTGTGCGCCATCACTTCTGGGGTTTGTTTGGTTTTTTTTTTTGGTCTAGCGTCGTTTCGGTTGTTTGTTGTTTAAATCAACAAACGGTTTATAGGTGAAGATGGGTTGCACCCTAAGCGCTGAGGACAAAGCCGCGATAGAGAGGAGCAAAATAATCGATAGGAACCTGCGGGAAGACGGAGAGAAAGCGTCCAGAGAAGTCAAACTGCTGCTACTGGGTAAGCGTGTGCGTTTAGGCACAGTGAACGCACCATTTATTTACATTTATACATATACATATATGTAAAATGCGCCTTAAAGAATGGCTGTGTACAGATAACATGTTGGGGCTCTGGATATTGGTCAGGAAATCCTGTGACTGCTGAGTTTGTGAAGATTTGCATGAGCGGACTGATGGAGATGTAAAGCTTTAACTCGAGGTTTTGGTTTTCAAAACACGTACAGTCTTTCATCTAAATAAAAAGTTAAGCCATTAAAGTACACTGCAATGTCAACACAATGAACCGAAAAAACATTAGCTGCTTCTGTTGGTTCCTGGTTGGTGGTAACAGTATATTGTTTCCCAAGGTGTTGATTACAGTGTGAAGGGAGCTGATGGTTTAACTGTGACTGTGAAGCATTTGACGGTTATTTTAATGGTGTCTAGAGGGCTGTAATGGTGACTTTTTTTTTAGTATCAGTCCTTTACGGGTCAAAACGACACGTTTTTATTTCTACTTTAGGTAGACATTTTATGTGCTAGACTCGTTTTCTCTATTGAACGTCAAACAGAATAAATTTACTTGTGGTGCATCTGCTATAACCCCCTTTCATATTTATATTACACATGTTATGTTCAGGTCACTCTAAATGAGAATAAAACACATTATAAGGGTTGTGAGGCAGTGGACTCCAAGAACTTTTTACAAAAAAAACAAAGCAAAAACAAAAGGGTGAATTCGCACTATTACATTACTATTACACACACACACACTATATATATATATATATATATATATATATATATATATATATATATATATATAAAATCTGTCTCAGCTGTCCAACATCAGTATGACTCGTGAACAGTACATCATTTGCCAAGTAGCGAACAGAAAACAAGGGTTAATGCTGATTTAATGGACCTATTGGACTTCTTAGATATGATCATGTATCTTTTATGGGCTTTCTGTAAGTAATAAAATGGTTATCTGGTGAGAATATACGAGATTGATACGAGTTGATGCTATGACACTGAATATTGAATTAATCTGTAACTAAATCAATAACGAGTCTACTTTAGAACAAGTTGATCCCTATCGAAAACGGATCCCCTTTCTAATTAGGAAGTGTGACAGTATTCCTAATGTTCCTTTTTCAGCAGGGTGTTTAGAAGAATTAAAAATGCCAACTGGACAACTGCTTGCTTTGACCAGAAAAAATGTGTGAGTGAACGAACCTGGTCGTTTTCCGGTTCAAAATGAACAAACAAAAAAAAAATTAATGTCAGCTATATGTAATGGTCACAAATGAGTTGCACATGGAAAGAAGTAGCTTGCTAAGCCCCAAATTACAATGAAGGACTATTTTGTAGGTCACTCTCCAACACAGACCATCATTTGGAAAACCACAAAGTGGCCTTTGAGTTAAAGCTTAGGAGAAGGAAGATGAAGCCTCTCTCTTAAATCAAGGCCGAAAGCCTGTGAAAACATCCAGAGTTCATTATGTGCATTTTCATTTTAACCATAGGTTCCATGTACATACAGTATGAGATGCATGCAGCACATGGCCTTGTGACGTGTTTCTTGTGGTGTCTCTCAACAGTTTCAGCTGTTGTAGGACCTGCAGTGCTTG
Source organism: Ictalurus punctatus (assembly GCF_001660625.3). Classification (NCBI taxonomy): domain Eukaryota; kingdom Metazoa; phylum Chordata; class Actinopteri; order Siluriformes; family Ictaluridae; genus Ictalurus; species Ictalurus punctatus. Next base: position 22,627,506 of record NC_030420.2, read on the forward strand.
TTAAACATTAATTCATTCAGACTTAATGAATCCCATTTAGATCATGTTTAAAATAATAATTTAGACCAAATCCAAGTGGTGGACAAATGATCAATTTATTAGCTAGAACACCAGGCAAGTGGAAGCTCCAGTGTGTCGTCCGGTCCCATGTTTTGGTTATCCAGAAACCTAACTGGCTTAAACGTGATATCTAACATAACATACCATATGGCCAGCTAGTTGGTTAGTAGAGGGCATTAATATCATTTAGGGGAAGTTAATAAGTATACAAATTCCTGTGGAGAGATCAACTATGCAGCCATAGTCCTAATTCTGTGCTGATAAAGTTGTGTGTCCACAGCAAAAAGTTGAACATTTCAGCCATGAGAAGTGGTGCTCTCTCTTTGCATTGCATGTAAAATGTATTATTTGAGCAGTGTTTTTCTTATCACATTCACCTACGAAGTGACTGCATCTAGTAAGCAGCATTTGTGCTGCACTTTATTTTGCTCAGCTTCATCAGTGATTCCTCATACATTCATGTTCCTGCTTCTGAAAAGTTTGTCATCCATGCAAGGTAGTAAATCTAGTAAAAATCATTCTTCAGTCAAGCAGCTTCTCGGCTTATGCGTGAGATTTGAAAGCACATGTTATAATTACAGCATCGGTGTGCGATGCTGTAATTATAAGCTAAAAAGGAAGTTTTTCTTTCTCTGGTTGTTGAAGATACTTGTCCACCTGGCAGCTACTAATAAAAATATTTGGCGGCTACTAATAAAAAAAATTTTTTTTTAAGGCTTGGCAGTTAAGGCTCTGGGTTACTGATCAGAAGGTCGGAGGTTCAAGCTGCCACTGTTGGGCCCTTGAGCAAGGCCCTTAACCCTCTCTGCTCCAGGGTCGCCATATCATGGCTGACCCTGGACTCTGACCCCAAACTCCTAACATGCTGGGATTTGCTAAGAAAAAGAGTTTCACTGTGTTGTAATGTATATGTGACCAATAAATAGCTCGTACATAAAATCCTATTTGTCCTCTGCTAAAATCCCTTCAGTATTAGGACCTAAATGCCAACACACACGGGTACAAACCCCCAAAAGCAAATTGTTCAGAGTTAGGCAAGCACGCTAACCTACCCTCTACTGCCTGTTGCACACACTGCTGTATTTTATTTATTTATTTATTTATTTATTTATTTAAACCCATTTTCTATTCTTATTAATGAATTGTGACATTCTCTGTTACTTTTCTTACCAATCAAAATGCACTTTTATGAGATCAAGAGTTCCAACGAGTTCAGATTTCTGGACCAGCCTTTAACAGCTCTTAAAATTCCGCAGCTCCAAATTCCCACCTGGTCTGAAAACAGGCTTTTCTTTCTGGATCCTTGTGCATTTGGCTAAACAGTGCAGCTTACTGGAGCATGGAAGTGCGCTTGGTTTATACTCTGAATGCATAAAGTGGAGTGAGCTATTCAGTGAGGCCAATTTTGCACAGGCTGTTTAGCCCAGTATGCGGTGCATAAAATAAAAGCTTGCACCAAAAACACAAACATTTATCCTGGGGAAATGGAGGTTTAGCTGGCCTAAGATCAGTTCTGTTTCGGTTGAAGTGAGGGGTTTGGATTTGGGAGGCATCCCATTAGCACATTAATTCTTCATTTAGCTCTGATGTGTTGTTTGAACACTGTTAACACTAGCTAATCTCTACTGACAACAGCACTGAGATGCAAATCAAAGCAGCAGTGATGTTTGTGCAAACTAAATGGATCGAAGCTTGGTCGTTTTTTTGGACTGCATCCATTTGTACAACTTATGGGGGAATGTTTTTGTTCTTTTGTGCAATGCACAGCTCTCCTGACATCAGCGGTTTCCGGATTGCTGCTGCTCCACTATCACCACTGGACTGGAATAAATGCACTATTCTCTGATTGTGTGGCTTTGTGCAGCTACGTCCAACTTTTCAGAAAAACAAAATTAGGAGCCTAAATCAATGACTGCATTCTTAAGAGTTTATTGTTGCTCTTGTGGGTACACAGTAATATTTGCAGAATTTCCAATACCTACATGTACTTGAACAGAATTTCTTCATCTTAAATGTAAACCTCTGTGTCCTTATCTTGAGTAAAACCTGTGGAGGTTTTGCCCACACCAATGACAGGGCAGTTTAAACGCTTGCGGCAGCTTCATCAACGATCACAAAGCAGATATAGCTTGCCATTCCCACATAGCTGTTCTTACTATAGGTGCATGCTAAAACAGAGTCTTGGCAACATAGTGAGTAAGCACAAACTAGAAAGTTTAGTCTTCTGTAATAACTTACATGCTTGCACATGTACCATTGTTCTCCTCACTTCCACTTCTCAAACGGAATTTGAGTCACCCTTGCTCGTTTAAAATATTAGGAACACATCCCCATTTTAGTTTGATCCACAAATTCTGGTTGTTATTGCTATATGTTTTAATACAACACTCTGGTCTCATGCAGCCATTTATTTTTTTTGCTATTTTCACTTTAATCATTACTACAGTGTCAACCTGAATTTTTGTTACGTTGAACTGCATCTGCATATAGTATGGTGTATATATTGTTCAGCCATAACGTTAAAACCGCTTTCCTAATATTGTGTAGGTCCCCATTGTGCCACCAAAACAGCTCTGACCCACCGAGGCATGGACTCCACAAGACCTCTGAAGGTGTGTTGTGGTATCTGGCACCAAGACATTAACAACAGGTCCCTTAAGTCCTGTAAATTGCGAGGTGAAGCCTCAATGGATCGGATTTGTTTGTCCAGCACATCCCACAGATGCTCGATCGGATTGAGGTCTGGGGAATTTGGAGTCAAAGTCAACACCTTGAACTCTTTGTCATGTTCCTCAAACCATTCCTGAACAATTTTTGCAGTATGCCAGGGCTCATTATCCTGCTGAAAGAGGCACTGTCATTAGGGAATATTGTTGCCAGGAATGGATGTATTTGGTCTGCAATAATGTTTAGGTAGGTTGTACATGTCAAAGTAATAGCCACATGAAAGCGAGGACCCATCGTTTCCCAGCAGAACATTTCTCAGAGCATCATACTGCTTCAGCTGGCTTGCGTTCTTCCCATAGTGCACCCTGGTGCCATCTCTTTCTCAGGTAAGAGTTGTACACTCACCTAGCTGTTCACATGATGTACAAGAAAACGTGATTCATCAGACCAGGCCACCTTCTTCCATTCCTCCATGGTCCAGTTCTGATGCTCATGTGCTCATTGTAGGCACTTTCAGCAGTGGACAGAAGTCAGCATGGGCGCTGTGACTGCTCTGTGGCTATGCAGCCCCAAACACAGCAAGCTGTGATGCACTGTTAGTTCTGACACCTTTCTATCATGGCCAGCATGAACTTTTTCAGCAGTTTGTACAACAGTAACTCTTCTGTGGGATCGGAGCAGACGGGATAGACTTCGCTCCCTGTTTGCATCAATGAGCCCTGGATGCCCATGACCCTATCACTGGTTCACTGGTTGTCCTTCCTTGGACCACTTTTGGCAGGTACTAACCACCGCATACCAGGAACATCTCACAACACCTACTGTTTTGGAGATGCTCTGACCCAGTCGTCGTTTGGCCCTTGTCAAAGTCACTCATCCTTATGCTTGCCCATTTTTTCTGCCTTCGACACAACAACTTTGAGAACTGGCTGTTCACTTGCTACCTAATATATCCCATCCCTTGACACATGCCATTGTAATGAGATAATCAATGTTATTCACGTCACCTTTCAGTGGTTTTAATTTTATGGCTGATTGATCTGTGTTGTCCTACTGATCTACCCTGAGCCATTTGTTTTATGTCTTTAAAAGGCTGGAGGAATTGGGCCTGCTTTGCTCCAACATCGTCCTCTATCACTGATTTTAAAGAGCATATTGAGGTTTAGTTCTTCTTTTTGGTGAGGTTTTCTTATTATCTCTCTGTTTTGGCTAGTCCATGTGATATGTCTGCTATAAACAGGGCCTGTTTAACACCTGCATTAAACAGACAAACAAAAAAAACCACTAAACATCTCATAATACTGCTTTCCCACAGAAGTCTGTATAGATTTAACAACAGTAACGTGATTAGCCTCTGTGGCTGATGGGAGCTTATTGCACTATCAAGGATGCAGGTTTAAGGCTGTGCTAGGCTGCATTGTGTAATGCTGCAATGTAATAAGTCTCAGTAAATCAAACAGAGCTTAAATCCTCAGCTGATCTTTATAATAGCAGGGACCAGAACCACAATACAAATGCCACCACTGCTAGGCATGTAATTACATGAGCTATGCAGCTATTCACACGCCCATGCAAACCATTTACAGATGTTTATAGAAATTGATATGCAGTGACCACTGTGCTCATTTACAGTAAGGGAACTCTGATTCCTTCCAGGTGTGCCGTGAGCAGGATTTATCTGTCTGTTATTAGCGTCTGTCTGTTATAGGCTGTGTTTTAGTCAGTAAAATCTCCAAGTGTTATATTTCGAAGATGATGATGATATTTCTTAAGCATTCAAAGATCATCTATATATATATATATCTACATATATGTCACTAAATAAGCTTATTATTATAAATTGGTATGTCCTTTATTTCTTTAATGATATTGATGCCAGTTGTCGAAACTACTAATGCTATATATTTGAATATGTAATGCAGGAGCAGGGAGCCGGAGACCTTTTGATTCAATTCTCCAATCACATTTGCTTGCTTATGTTTGTTTTCTATTTGTTACCCCCCCCCAGTATTAGGATCTGATATTGCAGTTTTTTGTTTATCTGAAAACAAGCACATGGGTGTTTTTTTGGGATTGGGATTTGGGAAAAAAACGAAAAAGAAAAACGGTCGTCCGCTCACCTCTAGTATCCCAGATACTGCTATGATTGGATTTAACATATTAAAAAAAAAAAAATTGTAATTTGTTCCACTGATGTATTTTATGTAATGATGTTAGCTGACATAAGACAAGATTTTGGACGTTAAAGTAAGGTGCAAGTAAAGAATAAAACACAATAGGGTGTGCCGTAATAGGGAAAAAATACACTGATTGGGGTGAAGGTGTAAAGTTTCTTCATGTTCTATAGTAATTACACTATCCCTGTAGCACCACTATGCTCAAAAACTAGCTGGTCTAGAAGCGGGAAGGAAAACTCTAAACTTTACAGGGCAGTGGGAATCCAGGGCTAAAGTTAAGAACAGCTGTTTTAAGCAATTATTGATACATAACTACTAATGGCATGATGATTGGTGTTTTAGAAGCAGATAGAATATCTAAAATGTCCTCTGTCATCATATAACTGTACTGGCAAGAGATTTATTTCTCCCCACATTCGTAATATAGTTTGGAATGCCATTTGGGCACCATGGGTATATGCATAGATACAGTGCTCTTCAACTCAATCCTGGGAAGTGTTTATATAACTTGTGTAACTCCTATTTCTGGCATGTGATGCCCTGATGTGGTTCTTTTCCATGACTTGGGACAAAAATGCCTTATGCTTTGGGTTAAACTTAGGGCTAAATGTAATTCCACATTGAAGTAGTGATGGAAAACTTCTGCAGTGTAATAACCTAGTCATTGTGGTTTCGGTTCAGTAGAATTCAAATTTTCCTTAGTGTAGAAAACATATTGACTAGGGTATTTCCCTGCAAGTCTTAATTTCCAGCTGGTTTGAATTTCACAAAAACCATTGCCTTTAGGGATTGAGGGGGGAAAAATCAATTCTTAAAAATGCATCTTTATTTTATATTCTGCACTGATGCGCAGATCTCCATAATCAAGTTTTCAATGTAGTTAAAAAATGGTGTACATCATTAATTTTTTTTTTTTTTTTTAAAAGAATACAAATTATTTTGGGCCCATCTAAGTCATGAAATGCAAAAGATAGCAAGTGTGTTATACATAGAGACATGTGAAAAAATAAGTCCACCCCATGGAAATTGGCTTTTTTGACATATTTGGACAAGCAAACATTTGATCCTCTTTGAAATAGTGCCTGTTCATAAAGGTGACACACTATCAAATGACACACAACATTGATTTTTTTGTATTAATTTTCACACTTTAAATGAGCAAGAAACAGATCAGTCCCATGGGAACCCCTACACATACCCCTACATTTATCACACCTTCAAATCCATAATATTTTAATCAGGTGTTCAAGATTGGGTGCCAGTGATTAGAACTTGTTTAGTGAGTGCAGGTGGAACCTGTCTGATTTAAACCCCTTTCATATCTAGTGTCTGGTTTTCCCTTTGCGATTGAGGTGTGTGGTGTCATCATGCCAAGATTTAAAGAGTTCTATAAGGCCTTCAGAAAAAAGGTTGTGGATGTCTGTGAGTCTGGCAAGGGATTTAAAAAGATCTCCAAATTATTTGAAATGCATCATTCTACTGTAAGGAAAATAATCTACAAATGGCACAGATTTCAAATGACTACTAATTTGTCCAGGACTGGCTGTCCCAGCAAATTCAGCCCAAGAGCAGACAGACTGGTGCAAAAAGAAGTCTCAGAGAACCCCAAAAATCACAGGATCTGCTAGTAAGTCTTGCAGCTGTTGGAGTCAAAGTGCATGCTTCTTCAATCAGAAAAAAGATTGCACAAATGTGACCTGCATGGGAGACATGCAGGGAAAAAGCCTTTGCAAGACTACAGTTTGTCAATGGGCATATAGGCACAGATCAGGCCTTTTGGAATAATGTGCTCTGGACAGACGAATCAAACATAGAGTTGTTTGGCCACAGTGACAGCAGACATGTTTGGTGCAGACCAAAGACAGCTTTTCAGGAGAAGCACCTCATACCAACTGTGAAGTATGGTGGTGGAAATGTTATGGTTTTGGGTTGCTTTTCTGCCTCAGGGACTGGACACTAGTTAATGAATTAAATCATATCAAAGAGTGCTTGAAGATAATGTGAGGCCATCTGTCCAAATATTTAAGTTGAACCGAAAGGGGATAATGATCCTAAGCACACTAGCAAATCCACCAAGGAATTGGTCAAAAAGAAGAAATGGAGGGTTATGGAGTGGCCTAGTTAAAGCCTGGATTGAATCCTATTGAAATGGGGGATTTGAAGCAGGCAGTACATACAAGAAAATCCTCAAAGATTTTGCAACTGAAAGAATGTTGCGTGGAAGGCTGGTCAAGAATTCCAAAAAGCCTGGTGGACAATAATGCAAAACACCTACAAGACGTTTAAGGGGACAATACTAGCTTCAAAGGCCAAGGGTGTAGTTACTTTTTCCATAGACAAATATCATATCTATTGATATTTCTGTTGAATAAATTATTGATAAAACTACTTTTCCTTGTGTTTTTTTTCAAGTAATAACTTCATTAATAGGAACTGTTTCAAAGATGATCAAATGTTTGCTTGTCCAAAAAAATAAATAAAAAGGCAACCATACCCATGGGGTGTACTTATTTTTTCACATGACTGTATGTTTACACATTGCATTGCCTTTTTGTCACTATTTATTTTACTGTTGCATGTAAGGGAAGCATAAACGCCAAATAAATCTATTAGAATCACACTTTTTATATACACTGAACTTTATTTAAAGTCATAATCTATAAAGATGCCATGATTGTGCAACCTGTAGTTAAATACAAAAAGCTCATTATCATGCACCTTGCAACTATTCATTCCAAGTTTGTTAATGTTTTATTTTGGATTTATTATTATTGTTAGTGGAAACGTATTATTTATTAGAATTATAATAAGAAAAATATTTTATTTGTATTTTTAAAAAAATATGATCAGAGGGCCACATTTACATTTTGAGACAAAAGGGGAACGGTCCACGCTGTGCAATATTGTTTTGTTCTGCAAAAAAAATAGGTGACTTGTAGTAGGTCATAGGTCTTAAAATAATTGTTAAAATGTAACCTAAATATAATTATACTTAACTATATAATTAAATCTAACAATTAATTAACTAAAAACCTCGGTTAGGGATGAACACATGACAGACCAGTCTTATGTAATAAACTGAAGGAGGCTGTCTCTTTTAATGACTAATGCTGTTTACAGGATGCTTGTTGCTTGTGTTCATACATAGTGCTGTTATGTTAACCCTTATATCATGGTTATTTAAAAAAATATATTCATGTTCCTTTGAGGGTTGGGTATTTAAAATTTATTTCAGGATTTACTGTTCTTGACTATTCGAGCAACAGTAAACTTAACACAATTGCACAGTGGTTTGGTAAACATGGTCTGTTTTTTCCCTGCTGAAATATATTACTGAGAATAAGCAGTCTATCAACAGCACACACATTCTCACACTGTAGGTGAAATAAGACAGAATGTAAACTAATGTGAAAGTGGTTTACTATCCTAGGTTTATATGTTTGTGATATATATATATTAGGGCTGCAACTAACGATTGTTTTCATAATCGATCATTTTTTCGATTGATCAGATTGGTGGAGCAAACTTCCAGTACCATTTTTTTTTTTCATTTATTTAAAATGTAATATAAACAAATATAAACTTAAGACTAAAACTTTACACAACTGTTCGTCCAATTATATGACTGAACGGAACCCAATACACACAGATACACACCAGAATATATATTATTCATTTAGGACTGTAGTTTAATACCGTGCTTTTTTTGCATCTGTGAAAAGTAATACATAAATTGTGTATGTGTGTGTGTATGTGTGTGTATATATATATATATATAGATATATATGTGTGTGTGTGTGTGTGTGTGTATATATATATATATATATATATATATATATATATATATATATATATATAATATAATGTATATTTATATGTGTGTGTGTGTGTATGTATATCTGTATATATTGGTATTTATGCATTACTTTTATGGATGCACAAAAAGCGCTAAATTTTACAGTCCTAGCAATCCCTGGTAGACCCTGTAATTCCCCAGGGATTGGTTCAGATACCATTGGTACAATTATCAGGCTCAATTACATTTTATTGTTGGAGTGACATTTAATTTGACTCTCTGAATTATCTTTTGTTTATTTTATCCATCTCTCTCTCTCTCTCTCTCTCTCTCTCTCTCTCTCTCTCTCTATATATATATATATATATATATATATATATATATATATATATATATATACTACAGCACACTGCACTAGACTGTGGACTACACAGTGCATAGTGTAAGTGTGTAGTACGTTATTTGGGACACAACTTTAGTATTTACTCTCCAAAGCCTGTTTTTGGAACAGAAGTAACGTAATGAGTAAATGTACCACGCGCAGACCAACTAATCGATAATGAGATTCGTTGAGAACGATTTTCATAATCGGTTATCGATTTTATCGATTAGTTGTTGCAGCTCTAATCAATATATAACATATATATTAGGTTGCTATGCTGCTGATGTGAACAGCTTTTTATTTAAAAATCTTTTTAATTGATTTTAAACATCTAGTTGATTTACTGTTGAGTATGGACTATTAGCGAAATGTAATCATGCAATGCATGATTTTGAAAGAAGCCCTTCCTGAGAGCAACCCACAAAATTTTGCACCCAAACTTTGGCAGGAGTCACTGGGACTACAGTTGAAATTTCAAAGTTGAACTTTTGTCACACCCACAATCAGCATGTTGGGCAAAAAAAGGGGACTGCATGCAAAGAGAAGCTCCTGAGACCTACTGTAACATACAGCGGCAGAATATTGATGCTTTGTGGCTGTTTTTTGGCTAGTGGACTTAGGTCTCTTATGAAGTCTGATGACATCATGAACTCGGCTTTAGTTTTAACAAAAACTTTAGTTTTTTTAGTTTATTGTCTAGTAACTGTTGTTTGCATGCTCTTAGCAATTTTACTCATTTTTTTTTTTAAAGAAAACTAATTCCAGAATGTACACTGTACAACAGGTGTGTCAATGAAACACATGGGACATACATGAGGGTGTACTGGCGCATTCTCCAAGGCACTTTGCTTTGAATAAAAAAGCAGTCTCCGTACATGTGCTTAGTGTCTAAGATTGAACACCAGAGGTCCTAATCTGTACAACCCATAACATAGAGCATGCTGGGCCCGATAGCTCCAGATTACAACTAGCAACATGCGTTATAAGTTACACGGTTACACAGCCACATTATATCAGCTAAAAAAGAGTTCTTTGGTAGCTTTTAAACAACACCAGCTTTGCGCCGCTGCGATCTAGAGTGCCCGAGAATACGACCACTTAACTTTGGCATTTTAGTCAACTTCGAAGCTCTATTTCTGGTTAAAAGGGTGCCTCAGGTGCTGCTATGGAGCTCATAATGTTTCAGTTGATCATTTTCCCCAGGTCAGAGACATTGTTTATTGATTCCTTCAATCAAATCTTTGGGAGAATTTATACATTTATTTTTAAGATATGATGAACCTGTAGTACATTTTATTTACAGTATTACACCTTTCTAGCAATTTGATTTATTTAGTTTTTTAAATTTTTTTATTCAGGTAAAAAGTGGGCAACATGACATCATATCATGGTACTTGTAAATGATACACATTATGTATCACAATGTATTAGAGGTGCAACAACTAATCGATAATAATCTATTATGAAAATCGTTGTCAACGAATCTCATTATTGATTAATTTGTCTGCGTGTGGCACGGGCACATTTACTCTCTACATTATTTCTGTTCCAAAAACACGTTTCGGAGAGTAACTACTAAATTTGTGTCCCAAATGACGTACTATACACTTACACTTTGTACTATGTACTCCACCGTCTAGTATATGAATTTTAGAAGGGAAGTATCATCTCAAATGGATAATGAGCGTTTTTTTACTAACCAGAAGTATAAGCCGCTTCCTAGTTGACGGCGCATGATACGCACGTAATGCGACGCAGCTAGCTAGAGTCAACGACAATGACTTTCTTCAGTTTACTGTTTATATACTTAGTTATGTATTTAGTTTATAAATAATATAGTATTTATGCATTTTTTAATGGATGCACAAAAAGCACTGAAATTAATCTACAGTCCTAAATGAATAATATATATTCTGGTGTGTGTCTGTGTGTATTGGGTCCTTTTCAGTCTTACATAATTGGACAAACCGTTGTGTAAAGTTTTAATCTGAAGTTTGTTTGTGACACATTTAATTTTATTTTAAATAAACGGGAAAAAAGGGTACTGAAAGTTTGCACTACAATGTATAAGCAACCAGCAAAACAGTGGTTTTGACTTTAAAAAAAAAACAGAAAAACTGACAATAAAACTTTTAATGTACTACAAAAATTGGGCAGTAAATATAAACGAACATCGAAAAATCTGAACAAAATGTGAACATATTGCAATCATAAAGAGTCAATACAAGACCTAATCAGTTGCTTCTAATAAGTGATTTCAATTGTGATAGTAATACTAGTGATGTCTGTAATATCTCAGAAAAGTGTACTGTTGGATTAATAGATCCATTACCATTAATGCTAAAATTCGCCTCCAAGTATGTATTGAATGAATGATGACACATTTCAAATTTGCTTTTAATCCATCAATTTAACGCTCGGGTGAATGGGGGAGAAAATCTGTGATTACATTTTAGCTTTTCACAATTTTAAGATTCAATACAAAATTTTATCTTCAGATCTAAGTGTGTAAAAATTGATATTAAAAGATATAGCAAAACCTGTATTATTTTAAAAGAGTGTATTGTGACACATCAATGGTACATCATAGCATTACCCAGTCTTGGTTTGCTGTGCAATGTATTGTACAATGTAATCTTTATCACAGCATTGAGTTCATGCCATCATGGGGTTTGTATACTCTGCTAAAGGCAGTCAGAGTGTTAAGAAAAAGTTTTGCTTTGTTAAGTTGAATTAAAATGTTGTTGCTGGTCAAATGAATGTGTTGTTAAATTGTAACCTAAATGACTCTGTTATTTACCAGTGGATGTTCTGTTTATACCTCGATAATGGTAGTTCTACAAATAATCACAGCATGAAGTTGCACATGCCTCCGAGGCTTACAGAATGCCAGGGCACTAAGTCAAAAGCACCAGCACATCACCAATTTGCTAAAAGCTTGTTTGTCAAATATAGCCCATCGTCCTCCAGAGAAAATGTGAAATTGGCATTCAGAGTGAGTCATTAGACCTGGTTTCTAAAAAGCATCACTCTATCGCCGGCATATCCTCAGGAACAGCAGGGTTCAGGATCCGAACATCAGAAGAACGTTTCATGTGCCTGGCATTTAATCTTATTGAATGGCAATCACCCCTTAAAATAGAGCTCCTGCTCATGCTGGGTTTGTGATGTTGTGGGTTGAGCTCAAAGATCATATTCATTCGTGGCAGACCTTATCCTGAGCATGTGATCCATGCCTCTTGGGATTTATCATTTATTGAGCTAGATTTCAAAACCTTTGCGTGACTTTTTTTTTCCTCTCTCTTTCTTATTTTCCAGGTGCTGGTGAATCAGGAAAAAGCACGATAGTTAAGCAGATGAAGTGAGTCCTTTGTTCATGATCAAATATTTATGAATTAGATTTGTGCGATGTAGGGTTTTAATCATCTCTTCACAGTATTACACTGCCACAAAATCCAGTGACATTTACACCAATTATATTATATTAATTTACCAGACCTGCCAACCTTTACACATTTAGCATAAGAGCTCAGCAATTTAGCATTGAAGGATTATATAGAAAGTGTTTTACTGTTTATTCATCTGAGGATTCATCTAAGAGTCACTATCAAGCACCATGTCGATTGTCCCTTCGTCAGTGGAAGTTTGTGGACATCAACTTCTGTTGGTATACAATACTTCCAGTATTTTTGAAATCGTTAATAAGTTTGGCAACTTCCTGTCCATTGCGACAGCCTTGTGACAGCTTCACGATCCAGCCACGAGAATGATTGTTTATATATATATATATATATATATATAACGAAATTTTTGGAAGTGTCCTGTGGAATTTTTCCCATCTCCCAAGTAGGTTCAAGGATAAGCAAGGAAACCAAACTTCTTAGAATCATCAAGAACTTTATTTTTGGTTTTTTATTTTTGAAATTTGGTTTTCAACATGAAACTTGACGTCTTTGGTTTGGCTCCTTTAATAATTTTTTTCCCAGAGTGTTGTCATTTTGAACACCACAAAAGAAATGACTGTTAGAATTACTCAAAAAATGACTGTAAACCTAGTACCAAAAGGTTAGTTTAGTCCGTGTTGCCACCATCATTTCCTCCATCTCTTATACACTCAGTCCTCTGTCTGTTTGCAGAAATATTGTTTATATTGCTACTCGTTGCACTGAAAAGAATTCTAATGATATATATGGTAAGACATGTTACAGTTACATTGCTGTAACTCTCAACTGTAGATCCAAAGTTAAATAAGGACAATATTATAGGGATTGAATCCTTGCTTAAACGTAATGTAAATGGTTTTCAATGGTGGTGCGGTGTATTAGAGATGGGCAGGAGTGAAGTGTTGTAAAGTGGTGCAGCAGAAATCATCTGCTCCAAAATCTAAACAAGACCAAGGTGATGGTGGTGGATTTTAGAATTATGAGAACTGCAACCAAGCCCATAAATATCATGGGAGAGGAGGATGGAATTGTCGAGCACTAGAAGTACTTGGGTGTCCACTTGAACAACCGACTGGACTGGACACTGACCAAGAAGTGGATGAGCAGGCTATTTTATGAGGAAGCTCAGATCTTTCAATATATGCACCTACAGTCTGCTGGGGGAGCAGCATCAGTGTCTGATATGCCAGCAGGATCAATAAACTCATTCGCAAGGCCGAAACCTCAAACCGAATCGTTTGAGTCAGTGATGAGTAGGAGGTCACTTAACAAACTGCTGTCCATTACGGTCAATCCACCTCACCCCCTTCATGACACGCTGCAAAGACAGCAGAGCTCATTTTCCAACGGATTCATTCATCTCCGTTACCATAGAGAACGGTTTAGGAAATCATTCTTAACTTTCACCATAACACAGTACAACAGCTCATCTCCGTGTGATCGGTGAACACTACTGCACAGCTATCTGTTGTCACACATATGTTTTTATCACTCCTTTTTTCTTTTATTTATTACTATTACTTTTTGAGGTTGTACATATTTTTATTTAATATTCAGTGTGTGTTTTGTAGATCTGCAATTCTGCTTTTAATTTTGTTATTTTTTTTATGCTGCTGTAACAAGTATCTATAAAATCTATCTATCTATCAGGATCATTCATGAAGATGGCTACTCAGAAGAGGAGTGCAAGCAGTACAAGGTCGTGGTGTACAGCAACACGATCCAGTCAATCATTGCCATCATCAGAGCTATGGGCCGTTTAAAGATTGACTTTGGTGACCCAGCAAGAGCTGTGAGTGTCTCTTTTATTCATAAAAAATTGTTGGCCGCACAAGGTGTATTGCTTTTTGACAACGTGTTTGGTTTCCAGGACGACGCCCGGCAGTTGTTTGTGCTGGCTGGGACAGCGGAAGAAGGGGTTATGACCCCTGAGTTGGCTGGGGTCATCTGCAGGCTGTGGAGGGACAACGGAGTCCAGAGCTGCTTTGTCAGGTCCAGAGAGTATCAGCTCAATGACTCGGCTTCCTAGTAAGAGCACACTCTTAAAGACAGGACAAGCACAAGCACTGCTGTGATGATCAGTTATATGACTGTGTCAGTTTCTTATCCTGCTATCCTACAGAGCAGGGGTATTCAAGTAAAATGTCTGATGGTCTACCTATATAAAATTGCTAACGTAACTGGAAAGAGTTAACTTTTAGTGCTTGCCCATGAGCGATTCGTTTGTGGCTGTTAATAAGACGCCTCACTTTGAAGTGGATGTATTTTGTTTCACAGTGAAGCTTCAAATTACCACTTTTGACTAATGCCACAAGCTATGAACATCTGTTTTACACCTGAAGTGGAGAATAAATGCATAGTTCTCTGTCCAGTCATCTTTAAACATGGTTTTAAAAACAGTGTCATCTCTTCACTGGTTAGACCTGAGAGGTTAAGGAAATATCATATCTATGAATGTCTGTGTAAGCTCTTCCCTTTATCAGTGAGCTGACGTTACATACATGCATGTGATTGGCCACAACACAGGATCTGCACAGGAGCTTCATGTTTCTAAAACTGTAACGTCTGAACTGCAGCAGGTTATTTGCATATGTCAGTCAGTTCTCCTTTGGTATTTCTCAGAGTGTTTGGTTTGTCTTAAGGAACAAAACTATTCTTTCTAGCGATGCAGAGTGTTGGGTGGGGGGATGTTTTTTTGTTTTTTTTTGTTCAGACGGCTTATGTTCACATCCATTTTGGTGCATTAAATTCTGATTTTTCACGTCCATACAAGTTAACCTTTTTTTTTTATTCTGTCTCTAATCTTCAGCCTTGTATAAAGATAACTGTACCTAGAATTTTGATTTGTTTTGCAGTGAACTGTTATCGTGATGTGCTCTTTTTTTTTGGTACATTGTCAGATATCAGATTAAACCTAACCCTTCTCTGTTTTTCTTCTCTCTCAATTTTTTCCTTTTTCTGCCTCTCACTCGTATGAACCTAGAAAACACTTGACCTTTATTGCGTTTGAAAATGTCAGCATTATGTAGCATTATCATTTAGGTGTGGTTTGTTAATGGTGGACTTGGTTTAGTTAATGAGTGGCTCTCTGTAAAAATGGAAGAATTACAGTGTGTTATATTATGGATTTCTCACTCGAAGAAGAACTTGATGACACTTGGGTGGTTTTGATTGGCCACATATGAGATGAGGTAGATCTGAAATCAGAATCTGGAAGTTTGACTTGTTTACTTGTCGAGACACGACCCTGTAGTAAGGAGTTCCTCGAGTTGTCTGGGACAAGCTCTGTCTTGCACCTCTGATTCCTGAGTGTATGTTCCTGCATGAATGTCTAAGCTCAGGAAGCTCCAGCTAACTGCTCTGAACTTTCCGAGCTGCATTTCAGGCCTGTTTTCTTTCCCTATCCAGAGTGCTTGTGTGACTCATACTGGTTTGTTCTTCTGGTTTGAAAGTTTCAGTAGTTTCCAGTGATGGTAATTAGAGGAGATCAGGTCTAACCACCAGCTACATTTGATATATTTCTTTATATTTCCAAGCCAAGTTCATCTCAGAAACGTTATTGAAAGTGGATTGTAAAAGCAGGAGCTGTTTTGCACAGCACATTCTTTGCTCTGGCCTCGTATCAGCTGTGCTTTGGTCTGTGGTGGCTGGTGAAATGAGGCGTATTGCACTCATGTTATTGCCCAAAGACAAGCAACCACCTTTCTCTTTTCTGTTTTACATATCAGCGTGGGAATATTTGGACTTTTTTTTTATGTATAGATTTTTACCCTTTTGCACCCATTTTTGTGTCTCTTGTACTTGAGTAACATGTCTATGTAGTTGTTAATAATAGAAGCACTATAATACTAGGGCTGCAGTGTTTATTCTCAAGATGTCAACTATTGTTTATGGCAGGTATGAAAAACATGGTTTTTATATTTGACTCAGAAATGAGTTACACTTTAAGACATTTTTGCTTCTTTCTGATGAACACACAGCATGGACCAGCTGATTACACTTGCTTAGATAATAGCAAGCCAGAAACTGTTATGGTTTAGTGTTGTTTGGTGCGAAGTTGATGTAAACATGAACATAAATTTGCATTAGGCATTCTTTACATGCACACATACAAAACCTCTGAAGGAAACGCATATCATAGCAACAAGAGTAGTAGTTGTACTCATAACACTGATAGTTCTACTGAAGAAAGTAAAAGCATGGTACAGTGCAGTAAAGGCAAAGAGGAGATTTTTTTTTTCTTTCTTCTTCTTAACCAATTCTTTATCAGCTTTCATATTTGTCATTTTAAATTGGCTATTGTTATTGGACACAAGGAATAATCATTAGATTAATCATAGAGGAGGAAGTCAGTACATAATAAGTTATTCTTTATTTATTTATTATTGTTATAGCTATTATTTATTATTAGTTATTATTTATTTTCTTACAGAAAAGAATTAACAAAAATGTAATTCAAATTACATTTTTATATTCAAGTAAATACTCAACTATTAATCTGAGTCTAAGACTTGCACATGCATTGTTTAAAATTGGAAACGGATGCCTTTATTCAATTTAGCAATAACTGCTTTATCTCTTCACTTAACCACATCCTCAGTGTAGATGTTTTCCATTACATGATCTCTCTGAAAGTTTAACTATGAGAGTAAGGAGAGGTACTCAGCATTGGACGTTGAAATGGATGAAGTGATTATTGGGTTTGTAGATACACCTGATTTGTTATACCAGATGCTCTTTCAGTGTAGCTTTTCTTGTCTGAATAAAATGTGTTTCTCGGAATCTCTGAAGTTGTGTAGAGTAGTTTTTGGACCAAGAAAATATGTGCAAGTAAATACAAGATACTGCAATCTTTCTGGGAGCCTTTTGGAATCAGTCCATTACTAGGTGACGTGTGTTATTGTGGTTGTTTGAGCTTGTTGATGGTTGTGCAAGAGCTCCAACAGGCTTTAGCATGAGCACTGGAATTCCTCTGGACCTGATCTTCCATGCGTGATGCGTATTACCCTGCCTGAATAAAATGCCGTATGCTTGTGTGTGGTAATTTTTCCATAGGAAACTTTGTTGCTATATGGCACCATTGTTAAGTCGTCTCAATGCTGCTTGAAGTGTGATGTGAGGTGCCTGTGCTCCAGTTGCATGCCTCTTTGTGGATTGGTGAATTGATGATGTAGATTTAGGAATAGTGGCAGTGTGGCCATGCAGACTGTGTGGGCTGTAAGAGCTTTGATGCACAACAACTTCTGACACACTGTTCTTTCACTGTGTGTTTTTCTTTTTGTTTTTTTGACTTGTAAAGCAACCTTAATTATGAGAAATGCACTATGTAAGAGCAATCATAATCATGGGTGGACACATCACTAACTCGGACACCTGAAACACGCAGATTTTGTGCCTGGGCCATTAGGTTTTTATTTATAGGTGCCCACCACTACAGAAGCCCTAAGAGGCCATGCATTATTATTTATTTATTTATTTATTTATTACATAACAACATGTTTTTATTATTCTGGAGGCAGCAAAAGCTTAGCGCAGTCCCACAGCATCATGGGTGAACAAATTCGTTTTTGATTTGCGAGCTAAAATAGCTCTATGTCTGTCAGTGATCGACAACTTCCACATTAGTGTCTGACACTTGAGAAGGAAGCTGTCAGTTACTAAATTTATGATGGCCATGGGGACGACACCAACATGTATGCAACACCAGTCCCTTTCACAAGGCGCAAGATTTACTCATGATAAAATTCTGTCGTTTTTGTTATGTCAGGATCACAAGAAAACAAGAAAGAAAAAATAATGATAAAAAATACACCAAAAAGACAAACATAAGCACTGCTTTCTCTTAACAAACAAAAGATTTGATTTAACACGTACGTTTTATGTTCGTCCATTTCATTGTTGTGACATACCCCGATGTTGTAACTACAGCATGAGCTACTCATTCAGAATCCCACCACCTGCTGCGCTAAACACATCCTCATATAACTCTCCTTCTTAGTACATTTACGGCATTTGACAGATGCCCTTATCCAGGCGACTTAGATTTATACGTCTGAGCAGTTGAAGGTTAAGGGGCTTGCTCAAGGGCCCAATAGTGGCAGCTTGGCAGTGCTGGGGTTTGAACTCGCGACCTTCCGATCAGTAGCCCAACGTCTTAAGCACTGCACAAGCACTGCACAAGCACTGCACAAGCACTGCACAAGCACTGCACAAGCACTGCACAAGCACTGCACAAGCACTGCACAAGCACTGCACAAGCACTGCACAAGCACTGCACAAGCACTGCACAAGCACTGCACAAGCACTGCACAAGCACTGCACAAGCACTGCACAAGCACTGCACAAGCACTGCACAAGCACTGCACAAGCACTGCACAAGCACTGCACAAGCACTGCACAAGCACTGCACAAGCACTGCACAAGCACTGCACAAGCACTGCACAAGCACTGCACAAGCACTGCACAAGCACTGCCCAAGCACTGCCCAAGCACTGCCCAAGCACTGCCCAAGCACTGCCCAAGCACTGCCCAAGCACTGCCCAAGCACTGCCCAAGCACTGCCCAAGCACTGCCCAAGCACTGCCCAAGCACTGCCCAAGCACTGCCCAAGCAGTTGTAGTACCTTGTAGTTAAGCAAGTCAAGAGAAAATAAAGACAGTATCCAGGCTCAAATAATGTCTTTTACATGCAATGCGACGATAAAGAAAAACATTACTCATAGCTGAGATATTCTCAAAAGACTTGCTGCCATTTTATTAAGGGCACAAACACAGTGTACTACATTTAAAAACTTTGTTAGACGAGAGTAATAACGATAAACTTGTTAGTTCCCGTTAACCCGTATTAATTCACTAGCTAACGGTCTCACTTTTACATTATCTGCCATTTTTAACCTAGCCTGTTTCCAAGCAACCAAAACATGGGACTTGCCACATGTTGGGGTAGCTAATAGATTTATGATTTATCCATCCCTGATGACTGTGATTGTGATGATATAATTGCAGTAGTGTGTAGCTGCGACTTTAAATTGAATGTTATATTTGAATGCATTCCTTTGCTGTCTGACTTTTATATAATGTTTTTGTTTGTTTTTTTTTTGGAATAAACATGCTTGCTTTGTCTGTCTTAGTTATCTGAATGATCTGGAGAGGATATCCCAACAGAGCTACATGCCCACACAGCAAGATGTGCTAAGGACTCGCGTCAAGACCACAGGCATTGTGGAAACTCACTTTACCTTTAAAGAGCTCTACTTCAAGTTAGTTAATATCATAGCTTTTCACTGTAGTGATCACACAAATAGTAACCCTTTTGCAACTTGTATTGCATGTTAACTGATTTCTGTACTTGTGTGTTTGTGAACAGGATGTTTGATGTGGGAGGCCAGCGCTCCGAGAGGAAGAAATGGATTCACTGCTTCGAGGGTGTCACAGCTATTATCTTCTGCGTAGCGCTGAGTGATTACGACTTAGTGCTGGCTGAGGATGAGGAGATGGTGCGCTTGCGTCAAACTATCCTTGTTGTACTTTATACCCACATGATCTAAACTATATACACAAATAACTTTATGCACAAATGGTCTAAAGTATTCTAATTATAACTTCTCATGTGCTTTTAACTTCAAGTAAAGAGCCACCCCATCAGAGTCAATCGATCCCTGATGTTGAATTTAAAATTGATGTGGGAATTAAATCTTGCTCGGTCTTGCACACATGAACTACTCTATGTTGATCTGCTCCCTTTGTGGATGTTTTACATAATCATATTTTGTTGCTTCCACAACTAATTGGTCTCTTGACGATTAGTTTCATCAGTAAAGATTCTACCCTGTTATTCATTTGGAAGCCAAAAAAAACCAGTCTGAACTTAAAGTGGCGAATAGTGCAATCATAAATTGTGTAAGAAATTCTTGCAGGAGTTCTTAGCTTGAGTTGTGCAACATCCTGCGTTTGTGTCTGCAGAACCGCATGCATGAGAGCATGAAGCTGTTTGACAGCATCTGCAACAACAAGTGGTTCACCGACACCTCCATCATCCTCTTCCTAAATAAGAAGGACCTGTTTGAGGAGAAGATCAAGAAGAGTCCTCTCACTATCTGTTACCCTGAATACTCTGGTGAGACGAGACATCGGAAACATTTTTATGTTTGTGGGCAGTTGTGTGAACCAATGTACGAAAACTAATTTTAAAACCATTGTAAGTCATAACGGCAAGTTTCAAGTTGGACACAAAACATGGCTGGGAGTGCTATTGTAGGAAAATAGTCAATGACAGATTGTTTTCAAATAACACATCCTGAAGTGTTTTGTTCTTATACTCCAGCGATTTGTTTATTAAAGAATGACATTTTCATTTGACATATCTTTATAGACGTATTTAATGTCTGTGAAATAGGTTAGTTCCTGCTATCACTATAGCAGCTATAGTTCTAGTTTTTCTCTCACCAGTCTCCTCTATTCTCTGTCTTGAAGGTAAAAAAAAAAACAACAAAATTCGCAGCTTTCCATGTCACAGAGTAACCAGAAAGCACAAAGTCCTCATTCCTGAAGACTCTTTCGAGCTTGAAAACCCTAGAATCCTTCCATTAATTTTTTTTAATAAACGTCTGCTTACAGGCAACTTCACCATCAACAATTATGTTTTTCTTTGTGAATAGCAAAACCTTTTTAATCTGTTTATTATTAGACTTACATGATGTAGTTTGGCTTCCACACAAGTCTCTGTGAATGAGCTGTTGCCATAGAAATGATAACATATTGGAACAAGTGCATTAAAATAAACCTGCCTTTTGAATTATAGCCAGAACTACTGTCAGAGCTGCTGCTGTAGAAAAAAAAAAAGAACATGATGCTTTCTGGCTTAATCAGAATCGAGAATTTAAAAGTGCTGTGGTACAGTGGTGTGTGGTATTGACTTACAAAGGCTCTCAGCAGGTCTCTCCGAGACGATTTTCCTTCTACATGTGCATATTCTATTGTAATGCAATATATTGTCATGTTTATAATACATTACATTACAAGAGTTTAGGCTCGATTTAAATTTGATACATTTTTTCAGTGGTTTAATCTTTGGTTAATAGTAACTTTTAGTAGACCTTCTTCTGTTTATTTTATAGTTTATATACCAGATAACCAGTGATAGTGGGACTGCATACCTGTCTGTGTGTGTGTGTGTGTGTGTGTGTGTGTGTGTGTGTGTGCGTGTGTGTGTGGGTTGCAGATCAAAGTTTCATAAAGTAAGCTACATTCCAAGTAATCATTTCTAAAATCAAACTGCCACTAGTGGCTCTCTACAACGATCCTTTCAGAATCCTCATTCTTTTCACTTTACTGTAATGAACCGTTTTAAAAACACTGCTTTTGTGTCAGGAGAGAAGAAATGAAGATTTATAGCTTGCTAGATTTAATAAAACAGAGGGTGGCTATCCATGGTCATGTTTCAACAGTGGGCGTCATTAAATGGTACCGGGGCTTTCACTGTGCTGTGGAAAAATTGCCGTATCTGATACTCATCATCCTTCACCCTAGATTGGAAGTGTATAAGGGAGACCTTTTAACCTTTCATTTTGTCTTTGTAAACATCAACGATTTGTTGTAGTTTATTGTAGTCTTGAGTGCATTTTTAAATACACTGTCAAATTTGTGAAGAGTGACATCATTTAGATATCTGACTAAACCTGACTGAGAAAAACATTTGCTTGTGCAAACTAAACATGTTTTGAAATGTATTTGATTTTGTAATTGTTTCAAACGTTCCATGGTCAGTTTAGCTCATCATTGGAGTTGTGGTTGGAATGGTAATTAGAGAAATGTTGAAGGAAGGAAAGCCAAGACAAACTAAAATATAAACCAGCTGTATTCTACTTGATTCACAAACGTGGCGTTTCTTTGCTCTGCTTCTTCGGTGAAATTATATTCTCTGCAAATATTCCATGCCATTACCCATTGCACCCATTTGCATTATAATGCATTGTCTCGCTCACCATGACACTGACTGGGAAACCTTTTGTTCAGGTTCTAACACGTATGAAGAGGCCGCGGCTTACATCCAGTGCCAGTTTGAGGATTTAAACAAGCGAAAGGACACCAAGGAGATATATACACACTTCACCTGTGCCACCGACACCAAGAACGTGCAGTTTGTCTTTGATGCAGTCACTGACGTCATCATCAAGAACAACCTGATCGAGTGTGGACTCTACTGAAGCAGCATGTTTGTTTGCCAAGGTAGGCTCAACATTTAGCTTCAAAGGTGCATGTTTACCACTAATGTGAGTAGATTAATATTAGTAATGTAGTCTATAAGCAAAATAAATTGTAACCACAGTTATTTTTTATGCAAAATCAAGTCTGACAATGTTTGGACCTATATATATATATATATATATATATATATATATATATATATATATATATATATATATATATATATATATATATATATATATATATATATATATATATATATATATATTTATTTGTTTTGCTTATAGACCACGTTACTTGTATGTGTGTGTGTGTGTATGTGTGTATATATATATATATATATATATATATATATATATATATATATATATATATATATATATATATATGTATGTATGTATGTATATATAATATATGTGTGTGTATATATATAAATTATTACAAAGTAAACTGATATTTTCTTTTTGGAACTTTTTCTCTCAAATGTGGCAAAATTATTGCCATCGCTGAAGAATGTTTTAAAAAATCTGCAAAGTGGCATAGTTTAAAATGCTGCTTTCAGGAACTCTGGAGTTGCACATATTAATATTAGTAGTAATATATTTATTAAAATATGAATATTAGTAATACATATTGCAAAAAGTTCTACTACATATGAAAAGCTTCTGTGTCTGAATAATATTGTGTTTACATAACACTCCTTATTGGTTTAAGGTCAAAATATTGCTTACTGCTAATGTCTTTTATTTTGGCACAGGTTCTTCAAGGGTGCCAATAATTCTGGAGTTGACTAATTAGAAGCAAAAAGTACAAGCTCAAAGCCAGCAAAATGCAGTTAGCATCTAATCAGAAGTTCAAAATAGCAAGTCGCATATAGTGACCTTGGCGAGGACAAAGCTTAAACTAAAATTACTCTCCCACCTGCTTAAGAATTCTCTCCCATCTGCATACGAGCAAAAACCGCTCTCTCCCACCTGCATGAGAGTAAAAACCGCTCTCTCCCACCTGCATGAGAGTAAAAACCGCTCTCTCCCACCTGCATGAGAGTAAAAACCGCTCTCTCCCACCTGCATGAGAGTAAAAACCGCTCTCTCCCACCTGCATGAGAGTAAAAACCGCTCTCTCCCACCTGCATGAGAGTAAAACCGCTCTCTCCCACCTGCATGAGAGTAAAACCGCTCTCTCCCACCTGCATGAGAGTAAAACCACTCTCTCCCACCTGCATGAGAGTAAAACCGCTCTCTCCCACCTGCATGAGAGTAAAACCGCTCTCTCCCACCTGCATGAGAGGTAAAAAACCGCTCTCTCCCACCTGCATGAGAGTAAAACCGCTCTCTCCCACCTGCATGAGAGGTAAAAAACCGCTCTCTCCCACCTGCATGAGAGGTAAAAAACCGCTCTCTCCCACCTGCATGAGAGTAAAACTGCTCTCTCCCACCTGCATGAGAGTAAAACCGCTCTCTCCCACCTGCGTGAGAGTAAAACCGCTCTCTCCCACCTGCGTGAGAGTAAAACCGCGCTCTCCCACCTGCGTGAGAGTAAAACCGCTCTCTCCCACCTGCATGAGAGTAAAACCGCGCTCTCCCACCTGCGTGAGAGTAAAACCGCTTTCTCCCACCTGCGTGAGAGTAAAACCGCTCTCTCCCACCTGCATGAGAGTAAAACCGCTCTCTCCCACCTGCGTGAGAGTAAAAACTGCTCTGTCCCACCTGCGTGAGAGGTAAAAACCGCTCTGTCCCACCTGCGTGAAAGTAAAAACCGCTCATTGCTGCCACTATTTGTTTGTTTTTTTGTACACATCTAGCTCAAGATTCTTCTTGCAGTACTTCCAACATTAAATAAGGCTGTTCTACATGATGAACTGTTAAAATGTTAAACAACTTGTAGATTTTACTCTATCTCTGTACTTTATTGCAGTACATGAAGTGTCATCTGAGAATCAGTTACACTGTCTATAGTTTCAGTATAGCTCTCCTAGCCCTGTTGGGACTATACATCTCTACAGGGATATAGAGCTCTTCATCACAGAATTTAAATGACTCTCTCTCCTGTCCTCATTTCTGTCAGTCAATGTAGTGGGACTAAGGAGCAATGCCTCTTGGGATGGATCTCATTGTCGCTGCCTGTATTGGATTCCAGTCAGTGGGGGAAAATGACGAGACTCACAGTGCTGCTACCACACGCTGTACACCGTAGTTCTTACTGTGCATTTTGGAGAAACTCTTTAACCTTCTTTATTGGCGGTATTATTGTCTGTTTGTCTTTACTTCTCAGACGCATTAGAGAGAGGTCAAGATGGATGAATGTTTTCTGTCCATGTTGAAATTACAGTTCATTCTAGTTGCCGAATGACTGATTGGTCATTCTTTTGGCTGTTACAGTAAATAAACTAGTTCTATGCACACACCAGAATCCTGAAAGGTTGAGATGCATCTTGCCAAAAGAGGAATTTCTGACTATCATCCGCTACATAACTGTGATTTCTTCAGTTTCTCTCATTAGGTTTATAGGTAAGTTATTGATATTCAGTTTCTTTTGAGTTCTTTATCTTTATTTCGGGACCACGGTTTAATGGAAACAAGACAAATGAAGGTGTTCACATAAGTAAAGCATTTTCACTCAACACACCTGTAGCTGTTTAGTTTCAGAGGTATAACATAGATTGTAGTTGTTTTTATAACCAAAAAGTGAATAGTAGCTAAATACTTCTGCTTATTTCTTCTATCCTTCTCTCGCTCTTTTTTTTTATTTTTTATGTGAACCACTACATAACACACTTTTTGCTCATTACACTTGTGTATGAATTATTATTGATTAAATAAATTCATGACTGCATGCTAATGGAACTAATGAGTGGGTCAAGAACATTTTTGTAATAAATGTTGTAGAAATTGTGAAGTTCCTGCATGGAGGCTGAATTTACATTCACTGCTTGATATTCTGAAGGTTTCATTGCTGGGACATAAAAAAACAAAAACAAAACAAGTCGATGGGCGTTAATCTTTATGGCAGGTGTACTTACAGTGTGTAAATATACGTTTATTTTTACATAAATCTTTAACTTTTTGAATTAAATGCTTGTTTTCAAAAAATAACCTAGAGTGTCTGAAAACTGCATTAGTGATCTGTGCTTTTAACAGTGACAGACAAACAAAACAGCTGTTTGTCAGGTTGATCTGCTTTAGGTCACACATTTCTACTCTTTATTTGCATTTTAAAACATTTGGAAATGTTGAACTTTTTGAAGTAGTTTTAACTGTTACCTTACAGATAAAGTCTAAAATTTTAATGTAGCCCAGACTGTAATATGTGTAATTCTTGTTAAGATCTTATTAAGGGCTGTTGGATGTACTATGTTAATCCTGTGGATTTTTGTTTTATAAAACAAACCAACATCATGGACTGCTTTGTAATTAGTACTGGTTTAATTATCTAACATGTTTCATCATGTTACCCAGTTAAGCTTGACTTTTGCATTGCTACAACACAGTGTTATGCAGTGTATAAAAGTATTATTATCCATATCCAGCAATATGGCTCATTTTGTACAGGTCGATTGATGCCTCTCCTCCTTATACAACACTATTTTGTTTCTTGCTTGAAAACAGTTTTTTAAAATCTTTTTTTTTTTTTTTTGTCTTCTATTTTCTGTACTGGTTCACTAATATCTATTAAAACACACACAAACTGAATCATAAGCCTGTTTCGAGATTTGTATACCTGTTAGACAAAATACGAAATATATATGTAATTGACCTACCTTGTGGATGATATTAAAATGGAGACTCATATGTGTGGTAAATGCTGTACTGCTGTACTTCTGGACACACTTAATTGTGGAAAATTCTCTCGCATCGTGACCGAATACAAAAGATGGCAAAAGTAGCAATTGATATAAAATAATATACAAATTCTATCGACTGTATTGGAATACTTAGTAGTTGAGGTTTTGATTTCCTGTTGATATATATAAGATCACACAATATTGCAATGAATTCAAAGTGTTTTATGGTTAAAAGTAATGTTTCATGTACAATGCACTCTTTTCTACCTTGGGAGTTTTTGTCCTCGTTTTTAAACAAATTGATGGTTACTTAAAGACGTTCAGTAACCTTATTCTGTGTTTACGAAGATGAGACCAAAAGCCAGTGGAATTGATGCACATCTTTATTTCATGTTCCTACATTTTAGTCCAGAACATCTTCACAGAATTATCAGATCCCAAACCACAAACTGCTAGAGTATCTTGGTATTAATTTTCATAATTAGACATTTGGTTATTTCTTTAAAACATAATATAGAAGCTTCTCTGAAATAGAAATTTACTTGCCTACTCTTATTTACAAATCAACCGCATACTATATTTTAAACTAGAGGGGAAAGGGGGTTCACATGTTGTACAGCATGCTGCTCCCATTGAAAATTAGCTTTTATGAGAAAGTCCTCAACACTGTACATCAAACAAATTAATTACGTTCCTAACCAATGTGTCATGGCTGTCTAACATATTAGCAGAAGAAAAAACAGAAAAACATCTATTCCCAGTCTGTACCAGCAGCTTTAACCTGAAAACAAAATGCCTTCTTTTCAAATGCCAGTTAGAAAGAGAAGTTTGAACTTGAAAGAATAATGTTTAGCTTTATACTGGATAGATTGGAGTTTTGACTTCTTGGATGGAGCGTTCAATGTCCAGTATGTTGATTATTTATGAAGGGCATCTGACCACACTTTACTTCTTGCAGTAGTGATTACCATCATGCCATCTGCGAGTCTTCAGAATTCATTTACAGGGGATAGGGCAAAAGTACTGGACAGAACAGAAGTTTATAATATTGATGTACATTTTCAGTTAGAAGTTGTTTTTATTCTTTATACCACTGTGCTGTAAAATTCTTGATTCTAATTAATCAGAAAGTGTTCATTAATTTTGTATAACAGCACGACTCTGACAATAGTGCCACTTATCGTTCAAATCACAGGATTATATGCCAATCTGCGCAAGGATGGCTGCTTGTATAGAGAACACTCCACATTAACAGGTTCCAAAAAAAAAAGTGTAATAGTTGATATGGTGAAGTTTATTTAGTATTTTTCTCCAATGGCAGCACTTTGTAATAGTCAGAGGTAAAGCCGTTCCCTTAAGTTTTCCAAAACAAGAAAGTCTTCAGATCAGTGGAATTTTTCTTCAATATTTTTCAATTTTGTTTGATTACATCCTTATTTCTAGAGAAAGAAATAAAGAGTGTCTGGTGTTTCATTACAAAAAAAACTAACTTGTATAATGATGTTCATTAAACAATAAACATAACTATAAATGGATAATTATTGTATGTATGATGCACCATTTTTAATTGCTTAAAAATGTCATTGTTGGCAAATTGCTGTGGTATAAATGGAATAAAACACTTTGGCATGCTAATATTAAAGAAATAATCAACTTTGTGGTGGTAACAGTAACTCTGCTTGGTGATGTTCTACAACTCCATTGTTGATTATTTTCCTGTAACAGCACATCCTGTCATGTTTTATTCCTTAAGTATCACAACCACCTACCTGAAAAACGTGGCCTTTTTTTTATTTTTTATTTTTAGAACAGACCACAATCCTTAAGGTTTTCCTTGATGATGATGTCTGTCACAGCATTGAACACGATTTCCACGTTTTTTGTGTCAGTGGCACAGGTCAGGTGTGAGTAGATTTCTTTTTCACCTTTCTTCATGTTCAGCTCCTCAAACTGCTTCCTGATGTAAAGGCTGGCGTCGTCATACGTGTTTGGACCTACAGTGGAAATGAAACGTTGTGACTCAGGAGCTCAGGTGTTTGATTTGATTGATTGCGGTCACTGGGTTTTTAAGCGAGACGCTAGACTCCAGAAACTCTTGGCCAGACTTGGCTGATGTATGGTGTCTTGTACAAAACTATTATCTTAATGACAAAATATAAAAAGATCAGCTATATTGCCTATTCCCTAGTATCTGAAATATCTCTGGGTTAAAATGCTGATCAAGCCGAGAACAACAGAGAACGTCACTAATAGAAACTAGCATAGTGCTGAATGGCCTAAACTTACCATTATATTCAGGGAAGCAGATGCTGAGGTGAACTTTCTGGATCTTCTGCTCAAAGAGATCTTTCTTATTGAGGAAAAGCACAATAGAAGTTTTTGCAAAGAACCTGTGGTTGCAGATGCTGTTGAATAGATGAAGACTCTCATGCATGCGATTCTGAAATTTAAGTGATGCAAGAGAAGTTAGTGACATACACTCTCAGTCCACTTTATCAGGAACACCTGTAATCTGCCAATCATGTGGCAGCAGCACAAGGCAAAAACTTATGCAGGTACACGTCAAGAGCTACAGTTAATGTTCACATCAGAATGAAGAAATAGTGTGATCTTTGTGACTTTGATCATGTCATGGATGTTTGTACTAGAAGGGCTGGTTCGAGTATTATATAAATTGTTGATCTCCCACACAGCAGTCTCTAGAGCAGGGGTGTCCAATCTTATCCGCAAAGGGCCGGTGTGAGTACAGGTTTTCATTCCAACCAAGCAGGAGCCACACCTGATTCCACCTGATTTAATCAGATGATCTTGGCTTTCAATAGACTCAGGTATGACTTCTGCTTGGCTGCAATAAAAACCCGCACCCACACCGGCCCTTTGCGGATAAGATTGGACAGCTCTGCTCTAGAGTTTAAACAGAATGGTGCTCAGCATGCACAAAACATCGAACCTACAGGTGGATAGGCTACAACAGCAGAAGACCACATTGGGTTCCACTCCTGTTAGGCAAGAACACTAATCTGAAGCAATCATTAGCATAGACTCATTGAAACTCATTGGAACAGTTGAAGATTAAAAAAAAAACTGGTCTAATTCCAGTCTTCAACTGTCCAGTTTCTGTGAGTCTGTGCTAATGATAGCTTCAGATTTTTATTCTTGGCTGACAGGAGTGGAACCTGATGTGGTCTTCGGCTGTTGTAGGTCATCCACCTTAAGGTTTGATGTGCTGTGTGTTCTGAGATGCTTTTCTGCTCACCACAGCCACTATAGACTTCCTGTTAGCTCAAACCCGTCTGGTCATTATCCACTGGTCTCTCTCATCCATCCCTCTCCACACTGGATGTTTTGTTTGTTTGTTTTTTGCAACATTCTGTCTAAACTCTAGAGACTGTGAAAATCCCAGGAGATCAGCAAGCCAGCCCATCTGGTACCAGCAACCATTCCACGGTTAAAGTCACTGAGATCACACTTATTCTTCATTCTGATGGTTGATGTGAACATTACCTGAAGCTCTTGACCTGTATCTGCATAATTTTATTATATCTGCATTTCTCTGCTGCCACATGATTGGCTGTTTAGATAACTGCATAAATGAGCAGGTGTACATGTGTTCCTAATAAAGTGGACGTTGGGTGTAAGTGATATTTTTCCCCATAAACCTTTTTCAGGTGGAAACTTTTCACTTGCACAGGTTGTCCACTGTGTGAGCACATGCGACAGTGATGGCTGCCTAAAGTGTGATGAGGGACTGAACCGGCCCAGCTTA
Organism: Ictalurus punctatus; assembly: GCF_001660625.3. Taxonomy (NCBI): domain Eukaryota; kingdom Metazoa; phylum Chordata; class Actinopteri; order Siluriformes; family Ictaluridae; genus Ictalurus; species Ictalurus punctatus. Next base: position 22,657,786 of record NC_030420.2, read on the forward strand.
ATCAACTCCCTGAAATAGGTTGCTTTGGGCTGCTTCCGAGCTAATTTTACTTTACTTATAGTGTGTAATAATTGATGCATTCACTAACACCCTGTCCTGAGATCTGGAGCAAAATGTACTCACCACTTCATCATCCTCTACCAACACCATGTCATAAGCACTCAGAGCTCCACAAAAGATAATGCAGGTCACACCCTCAAAACAATGGATCCATTTCTTCCTCTCTGACCTTTGGCCCCCCACATCGAACATCCTGAAGTGGAAAGAAGACAGGTGTTGAATTCACTAGCAGAAAGATTTTTGGAACTTGACAATCTGTGTCTTAAAAGTGGTGGTCTTAAGAACATGAAGTAGGAATCGCTGATCAGGAGTTGACTGGCTTACCTAAAGTGCAGCTCTTTGCAGCCAAACTGTTCTTCAATGATACCAGTGGTTTTGACTCGAGACCTCAGCACATCCTGCTCTGTTGGGATGTAATCAGCACCACAGATTCTGTCCATGTCACTCAGGTAACTGTGAAATGTACATCTGGGTTAAATGAAAAAGCAATTTATTCTACCCTATTCATCACTGCCACCTTGTGAATTCTTCTACAAATTAAATTACGTTCTCTGTTGCCAAATAAAGAGGGTGGTGATGGTGATCCCTATCCCCACTATAAAGTCTCAAAAATCCACTTGACTTGATCCACAGTGTTGACCCTAGTGAGCAAGGAGAAATGAAGCATTCATGTCACAGAGCTCAGTGCTTGCCAAACTGATCTTATGTATGGAAGCTTTTCTGACATTTCATGGCAACATGCTCTCTATTTTATCCACCTGGCTTGGTTATACTGGTCTGTCTCCTCACATCTGCCATTTTTATGCTCACTATGTTATTGCATGGGTCATGTTTATACCCTTTGTGAGGATGATTGTTGATCAATGTTTACATAAGTACAGTCTTATAAAATATCAATAATAGATGCACTAATGTGACTAGGCATTAGTTTGAACTGGATTGACAATAACATAAATCTTAACCAATAGTTTTAAATGCATTTGATCTAAATAAGGATATATGACTGAAAACCACAATGAATTGTACTTACTAGCCAGCAGAGTCGTTGAGCTGATACTCGGCTGCTCTCTCATAGGCTGCCTGCACGCCCGAGTCCTTCCACAATCTTTTAATGATATCTGCCAGCTCCTTGGGCAATGTGCCATCCTCGGTTGAGTCCGCTAGGTTCTGCAGCTTCTGACCGTCTTCCTGTATGGTGAGATGAAAGAGGGAAGTACAGTTTCATGAAGTCATTATATGCAGAATCAGTACCATAAGGTTATGCATTGTTTGACCTTTTAAACCTTATTAAACTTTGATTCATTTAGGAGACAACTGAAAAAGGATACAATTCAAGCATAAAGTTGTGATCATTTGAGGGTTAAGAGTCTTTCTTAACAGCGCTCTATCTGCATGTTTGTGTGTGTTTGGGTTGAGATGCAAACCTGTGCTGCTGGTGCTCCGTAAGTAATACCAAGCATTTCCATGCCTCTGATGAGGGCCAGTGCAGACTGCAGGATGTTACCATAGATGATGCTTTTAAATGCAATTTGTTCTTCCTTAGTGTAACCACCTTGATGGAGAATTCTGTGGAAGATCAAATACGAGCATGACCCTGCTGTCAAGTGGAAAGTGGCATCAGACTGTTATGTGTCTGACACAAGCCTAGTCTTACTGCCGTCTGATGGTCACAACTATATTATTCAGGCTCTGCTTGCAAATACAATGTCTCTGTGTTTGTACTTACTTCATTTGCTTTACAATAGTGCTCTTCCCTGATTCACCAGCACCTGCAAGCAGAAAAACACATTTATTTAAAAAAAAAAAAAAAAAAACACACACACCTTTAGTACATTTATACATATATTATGTCTTGTAATGAAGCATAAGTCGTGACCTTTTAAAGCTGATAAACAATATATTATGATTTGACTTTCGTGTCAATGATAGCGTTTCTTTCTGTCATGAAATATTTTTTTTAAAAAGAAGTCATAATAGACAATGACAGTTTGAAGGTCACCATTAACTTAAGCATTAAATCTGTAAATGAAGTGCCTATAGTTTGCTAATAGTGTTTTGGTCAGGAGGAAATCTTGCTAACCTGCTTTAATAATTGACCTAATTGGATTTGTGCTCTGAAAATCTGCTCAGGAGAGACCACTGACATTTTGATTCTCTGCGTTCAGTTCAGGTTAGTGACAGCATTTGCTGTCAAACGGTAAACAAAAGTCATGACCTGAAAACCTGTGTCATTGCTGGTACCGATCAAATTGCTCCAAATGGCTCATTGGCTTGGTTTACTATACAGTTTAGCAAGGGAATAGCTTCCAAATACCTGATTTGCACGCACAATTTCTTAACAAGGAATGCAAAAATAATAAAATCGTTTATCTTTATGGCTAAAATGTCAAGCAATTATTTACCTAATGTGGCCAATTATTAGTTATTGCACCTTGCTGAAAAGGCCTAGTTGAATACAGCCAATCCATTGGTCCAGTTTGACTGAAAGAAAACAATGACTTGCACACAAATACTGTAGAAATTTTTAGTTTAAATTCATGTCACTTGTACAGGGACAGTTCAATCATATTGGTGGGTTCCTCTTTGTGCATCAAGGGTTTGACATCTATAAGCCATGGTCATAACCACAGTCAAATGGACCTTAAAGTGGAACCCAGGTAAATAATTTCAGACCAATAAAAATAACCATTGGACATTGTGTTAATGAACTAACAAGCAGTTTATATTTGTTAGTTTTTCAGAAAGACATTTAATTCTGGGTCATAATGCAAAATATATTTAACATTTGTTTCTTGCTTTATACAAGATTCTTAAGAGAAAGGCTAACCAAAAGCTTAAGAAGATCTTGGCTTAAATCATCAGAGTAATTGGATTCTGTTCTTACTGCTAGCATGCCTAGGGCCTTCATGATGTGATCTCTTAAGCTGAGCTCCATATACAGCACTTAGAAAGACCAAAAAGAAACGACAGCACCACATTTTCTAACTACAGTCAACCCATTACAATCCTTAAAATCATAGGACAAATACATAAATAGTTCAAAATACTCTTAAATAACTGTTGGTGCGTTTTATGGACTTAAGGAGGACAACCATAATTTGACCATATCATACTAAAACTAACTAAATCTTTAATTATGATCATTTTTACGCTCTTACTTTAATAGTTGTCGCTTTCCATCAGAGCGATAGATAAAAGATCATACATATTTCAGAAGTATGGAACCATAATGTTCAAAATAATTATAATAATGTTTAAAATAAAATAAAATAAAAACTAACTAACATATGGTTATTATTTAAACCTCACTGAAAGCAGATTGGATTGCTTACAAATCATTTAAGCCCCAATCTGTGTCAGTGGAGCATCATTTGGCCAGGTTTCAAGAAGGCAAAAATGGCAAGTATGCTTGTTTTTAGTTGTTCTTCATTGAAACTCTTACATAAACCAGGAATGAAGATGAGGCTTGTACGGAGAATAATGACATACTCTTTATGGAAGAGTAAAGTTTTTCTGAACAATTAATTCCATGTTCTGTAAAAGGTGATGTGTTATTTTCAATTTAATCAGGCCAAACCAGGGATGTCCAATCTCATCGGCAAAGGGCCGGTGTGGGTGCAGGTTTTCATTCCAACAAAGCAGGAGCTACACCTGATTCCACCTGTTTAATCAGTTGATCTTGGCTTTCAATAGACTCAGGTGTGGCTCCTGCTTCGGTTGGAATGAAAACCTGCACTCACACCGGCCCTTTCCGGATAAGATTGGACACCCCTGGGCTAAACCATTAAGTTTGTCATAGAACTGTTCTCCTTGTAAATATTTCAGTTTATCAGTTATTATGTTCAACACAACACTGGCTTCACAGTTCAGCTTTTACTTCTTCTTTATTGCTCTTATGTGGAAATGTTACATGATGTTAGATAGTGTCTCAACAATGTCATGTTTCAAAGTCTCGCTGAGAAGATATCGAGCTAATTTTTTTTTACAAGTGCAAAAATGACAAGCTTCCTGTCAGTGTGGATTATTTTTTAAATCTTAAAATCTGTTAGCTACTGTCAAGTAAAGTTTCTGATCTCTTACAGCATTGGCTTCCCGAGAGATTTTCTAATCACAGACTTAATGGAAATTAAAGTGACATAGTCTTGTTGTTTACTACCCAAGTGTAAAGCCCTTACCAAGCAGCAGCAGCTTGACTGTCCTCGATTCCTTATCTGCATCTTCCTGTAGCTGCTTTTCCAGCTCTTTGGACCTTTTGGCCATTTCCTTGTCCTCAGCACTTGCTCCACTGCCCATGTCTCTTCCTCTTTCCCTTCCCTGTCAAACTCCTGAAGGTGAGAAATTTTGCCAATTTCTTCTGTGTTTTGTGGACAGCACAATGGATAAAAATCCTCTTGATCACCTGTCAAAGAGAAGATCCTACAAAGTGTTCGTAACCTGCTGTAGGTGTGGTTGACTGTCCCTGACTGTCCTAAAGGTAGATGATCAGCTGACAAGTGCTGAAAGCCCAAAGAGAACTGGAGGTCTATACGTGCTAATTCTTCTCTGTCAGGCCTAATGCTTTAGTTCAGGATTGGGGAGGGTTTTACTGACCTTTCCCTCTGAACCAGCCAATCCAATTAGCTTGGTAAATAGGACAAGGCTTTAAAACCAAGGAAAACTGTGATACTATGGGACACCTTGTGCCCAAAATCTTGTGTTTTATTTAAAAAAAAAACAAAAAAAAAACATTCTAATGGTTTTGGTTTTATTTTAGTAAGCATATAACCACCATCTACTTTAATAGGAACACCTGTACCCATGCTCATTCATGCAATTATACCATTTCTGTGAACCAACCTTTGCACACGGTGGCCTCAGATTCCAGTTCTTGGCATACATGAGTAGAACCCAGTGTGGTCTTCCGCTGTTGTAGTCCATCCGTCTCAAGACTCCACATGTTGTGCATTGTAAGATGTCTTTCTGCTTACCATGTTTGTAAAGAGTTTATATTTGAGTTGCTATAGACTTCCTGTAAGCTCAAACCAGTCTGGTCAGTCTCCTGGGTCATGACCTGTAGTCTCAACAAGGCATTTACACCCTCAGAACATCTGCTCACTGGATGTTTTTGTTGTTGTTTGCACCATTCTGTGTAAAGTCTAGAGACTTTTGTGAGTTAAATTCCCATGAAATCAGCAGTTTCTGAAATATTCAAACCAGCCCATCTGGCACCAACAAGCATGCCAATGTAAAAGTCACTGAGATCACATTTTTTGATCATGAACTGAATCTCTGGACCTGTATCTGCATGATGTTATGCATTGCACTGATGGCACAGGATTTGCTGATAACTGCATGAATTAGCAGGTGTTCCTATTAAAGTGGCTGTGAGTATATACTTCAGTTCAGTGAAGAACAATTGAATTGTAAGGTTGTGTGGAGGTTTGTGTAAGAGTATCACAACATCCTGGGAAATCTGAGGATGAGAAGGTAGGGTTTTTTACATGGATAATATTGAGAAGATGGAACCATTGTCCTAATAACGGAATTGACCAATACAGTGGTAAAGAAGTCATGTCCTGGATATCCTCACCCCATCCTTCTCGTATGAGCTAAAGCAGATTAAACCTTAAAGTACTTTGTGTTGTATAAGAAAGACAGTGTTAAATAAGGGGAATGATCTCTTCCTAGAGACAGACAAACCAGCCAATCAACATTAGTTTTGTTCTAGTACTATAATTTGTGTCAATTGTAGCCCTTAAAAACTTGATTGCCCTGATTAAAGCCTAATCCATCTTAGCTTAGCTTTGATTAAAAAAAAATGGGTCAAGGTGAAGGAATGAGAGGTAGCTGATGTATATGCAGCTCATTCCTGTGTAAATCAATACACAGACTGCAATCATGAGCTGCATCAATTAATCAAAATTCAAAGTTTGGCAATGTTCGACATCAGCTCTGACATCATTTAATAATTTAAATCCACCAACTTCTTATCCCTGACCTGACCATTCATTGTGTGAACCTATATCACACCAAGATCAGATAGCAATCCAAACCACAGAAAGTAACCAACTCTGGAGTAAAACAGTTATTAACGAATACGAAAGTCTGAGACTAGCTCCTCCAAATTCAGTTCTCAGCAATGAAAGTTCATTCTTTTCAGAACCTACATGAATATCGATTGTTTGAAGGGCACCAATATCTCTTGGAGTAAAAGAAAGAATAGAAGCTTCTTTCCGTTTTTTGATATGGACTAATGTATGCTAACAGATAAACTACACAGTTTATTCATTCATTCAGCTTCATTAACCGCTTTATGGTTGCAGTACCTCTGGAGTCTGTCTCAGGAACACTGGGCTTGAGGCGGGATTGCACGCTGGATGGGATGCCAGTGTACTGCAGTAGGCATCTTACCCATGCATTCACACCTTCACACATTCATCTACACCTATGAGAAATTTAGAGTATTCAAATCATCTACTAGAATGTTTTATGTGGTTGGAAAACCTGTGCAGACATGGGGAGAACTTGTAAAACTCCGGACAGACAGTAACCGAGCTCAAAATCGAACCAGGTACGCTGGAACTGTAAGACAGTAATGCTACCCACTGCAACAAACACATCACACAGATCATCTTTCTTCAGTCTGTACTGAATTAGTGATAGTACAGTGCATTGCAATTACTCAGCTAAAACTTTGAAAACCAGAACTATACCGTGCAACATCCAAATGATGAGCTGTGACTTCTATTGTCTGATAGTGGTGGAGAGCATAGACTGGCGTGGATAATCCAAACATTTCAGGCATCATTCTTACTCTTCCTAGTTTTCATTCAAATTTTCAAAAATGAGAAATCTGAAGCAGGTTGAAAGTTTTTTGTGCAATATTAATATAGCTGAAATCTGACCTGGTTACCATCTGAAACATTCATTTGATTTTTAGCTGTGGCTTCCTAGATCAATAATATTGCATTTTGACACCCATGTAATACCAGGCTCAAAAAGCAATTGAAAGTTTTGGCTAGGAATATTTTTTAGTTGACTATCTAACTTTCCATAGCTATGTATTATTATGGTATTATTTTATTGTCATGCAACTTTTATGTATGTATGTCTTTTTCTCAGTCTTATTATTATTATTATTATTATTATTATTATTATTATTATTATTATTATTAGTTTTAAGCCATGTTTTGTCTGTAATTAAAGTATGGTAAGTAATGAAATTGGCTATTTTGTTCATCACGAAGGCACAATATTGCTGTGTCAGCAATCTCCCATGAGTGCTGAGATCAAATGGTTTGATCTTATGCAAGGATGCAATATGATGAAATTGCAAAACAACATATCTAGTGATAATAGTCCGTCACGGGTTCATAGCCAGAAGCCACCTATATAATAGTATACTGTGTAATAGTGTAATAGTGTAATATGTATTATATGTCTACAGCAATATTTGGTGCATTTTCTCCAAAATGCCTGTTAATCGGAAACTGTCCTTATTTACACTATGGAGTATTTGATGGAGAAAAAAAACATCTCCTGATAGTGAAGCTTTAATTTCATAAGGTCTAAAAGTAAAAGAGAAAATTGAATCTGGGTGCGGCTTTTCCCTTGATGTCCCTTGAAGTCGTCCATCTTCTTCCTCTAAGAAGCACCTTGAAGTATTTTGCTCTGAGAGTGTCATTTAAAGCAGCGTCACTTTCTATTACCAGGTAGTCTTATTGCTTGGGATTCAAGTCCCTAAATGTTTTCCAGAGAAATATAGCAAACTAACCAGGGTATCCTTCTCTCTTCACAGCAAATCTTGTTAAGGTTTGTCCGTCCAAGCACTGTCTCATGCACCACATCATGCCTGCTGAGCTGTTGACAAGATTATCTGCCAGGTTCCATACAAGGGAAGGGAGAGACAGAGAGGCTAATTATGGTGGCAGATGGTTCTTTGCAAACCTTCCTCATCTATAGACCTCCATGGTATTAAGCAGAGAGGGTCTTTTGTTTTCTGGAGAACATACATGTAAATGGACCAAATATATGCAACTCTACTTTTATCCATTTAAGTCAATTCAGCATTTGCGCTTTGGTCAGCTTAAGCACAGACAACGTACTTGTGCAAGCAGAGAAGAAGAAGAATGAAAGTTAGAAAATGGCAGTGCAGATGGAAAACACAGAATCACAGTGTTCATTAAATGAACTAGTGCAGAGTTCAATGTAGGAGTTTCAGTATATTGAGAAAGATTACATGTGTTTATTCACAGCATGTCCCATTGTTGGTTAACCAAGATTCAAGACTTTCTAAGTCTTTTGTTTGTTTTTTACTCACTGCTATAGTGACAGACAAAACTGTTTCTTACTCACTGCTATAGTGACAGACAAAACTAAGTTTCAAATTATAATTGTAATGGAAGCAGTTTTTGACTGCATCAAATCATGGAAAATCAGGATATTATTGCTTACAGTGCCACTACATAAAGTCTTAAAGAACATATCCAGTGTGCAATATCCAGCGACTACAATAATAGCTGTTTTTTTCTGTGTCAATCCTAGTGAGTGTTTGACTGACTGGTAGTGTGTGATCGCTGCAGATGTAGAAGGCCAAAGCAGGGCAATAGATAACGTAGATGTAGGCATTAACGTACTGTGAGGCAATCTGCTCCCAGCTGTGATAAGGTTGTGTTCCATAAGTCAGTATTCTCTGAAGCCTCTACTTAGTATTCAGAGTAGTGCTGAGTAAAAACTGTGTAATGCTTTACAACTCTCAACACTAGTTTCTTCATTCAGAATTTTACATTTTAATGATATATGATAATGAGTCTTTATTGGTTACATATACATTACAGCACAGTGAAATTCTTTTCTTCGCATACCCCAGCATGTTAGGAGGCTGAGGTCAGAGCGCAGGGTCAGCCATGATTCAGCGCCTCTGGAGCAAAGAGGTTTAAGGGCCTCACTTCAAGGGCCCCAACAGTGGCAGCTTGGCAAAGCCACCACTGCCCCAATGTAATGTAGTGACCTCTGATGTGTCTTTCAGTAGAAATATACGGAATTTGAAATTAAGAATGAATTGTATCTCATTTTACACTTACATCATACACCCGCAAAGGAGTGCAGTGTGTTCAGACAAGGTGTGGACTCTGAACGTTCTCAATACAAGTGCTCTGTGTTAATTAGTGTAGTGAAAGCTGCGCAAGGCTCAAAATTTCCATATTAAGAATTTTAACACCAGTATGCTTTACAACTGAAAACATATAGATTGCAAATCATTTGTTTATTTTCAGTAACTGATGTATTCGCGTAACCAGGAGAATATGAGATACTCCACATAGACAGTAACCAGAGTTCAGGACTGAAACCCTGGATGCAGGATCTGTGACGCACCAGCGCTCTCTGCTGCACCGCCATGTCTCCCCTTATAGATTGTATATACTGTAAGTTATAATTTTATTAGTTTTAAATCTCTGGAGAGGTTACTGCATAATGCTGATCTTTATAATTAGCTTCAACAGTTTACTAAGTCTAAAAGTTTTTGAATAGGTGAGCATGGACTCATAAGACTTCACCATTTCATTAGACTACTTAAGACTTCTCCATACGTTAGGTGTTACGTTAGGTGTGATGTGGCCTGACAGAAAGTGGAGAGCTGCTACCACCCCATAGTTGTCTTGGACTGTTTTGTATTTCTTATATCACAGCAACATGTGTTTATGTACCAACATTAACATTTTTTTATATTAAAGAAAGACACATCATATTATTATATATATATATATATTTAGCAGTTTATAGCTACAGTTAATGTGGAACATCTGCAACACAGGTTAATTCCTGTTAAATTCCTATCTTTCCTTCACTAGGCTCTCTTTTTTCTCTCATTTAGTTAATAAGACAAAGAAAATGCAGCTTGCCATGTGACAGAGAAACAACTCAGTACTCCTTCCTGAAGACTTTCACCTGTCAGACAAAAATGTGAGATAAAAATCCCCTCACAGAAAACTTCAGCATATCAATATATTTTTTTGTATCTGCTATATAAGTCCATGTGTACGTTATTATACAACCCCAATTCTGAAAAAGTTGGGACAGTATGGAAAAAGTTCATAAAAACAAAGAGGGTTGTATTTAAACAAAAACGTATAAAGACAAGATATTTGATGTTTTGCCTAACCAACTGCACCGTTTTTGAAGGTAAATGTTTATTTGAAATTGATGCATGTGACACGTTCCAAAAAAAAGTTGGGACAGGGGCAATTTAGGACAATGTGTCAAGTTGAAATAAGAAGGTGATGTGAATCAGGTGAGGCAATCATCTAATCATAGTATATAAGGAGCCTCAAAAAAAGGTCTAGACCTTCAAGAGCAAGGATGGTTTGAGGCTCACCAATCTGCCAACAGATGCATCAGCGAATAATCCAACACTTTGAAAACTACATTCCCCAAAGACAAATCAGTAGGATTTTGGGCATTTCACCTTCTACAGTGCACAATATAATTAAAAGGAAATATAATATAAATATAATCAAGGAATCCGGTCAAATCTCAGTGCGTAAAGGGCAAGGCCAAAAACCACTTCTGAATGCACATGATCTCAGATCCCTCTGATGTCACTGTCTTAAAAACCATCATGAGTCTGTAATGGATATCCTGACATGGGCTCAGGAATACTTTGGCAAACCTTTGTCAGTCAACATCATTCACCGCTGCATCCACAGATACAAGTTAAGGCTTTACTGTGCAAAGCAGAAGCCATACATCAACACTGTCCAGAAGCGCCGAGACTCTGGTCTCGGTCTCATCTGAGATGGACAGCAGCACAGTGGAATCATATTGTGTGGTCCGATGAGTCAACATTTCAAATAGTTTTTGGACAAAACAGCCATCGTGTTCTCCGGGCCAAAGAGGAAAAGAACCATCCAAGCTGTTATTAGCGTCAGGTCCAAAAACCAGCATCTGTCATGGTATGAGGGTTTGTCAGTGCCCATGGCATGGGTAGCTTGCACATCTGTGAGGGTAGCATTAATGCAGAAAGACATGTACACATTTTTGAGCAACATTTGCTGCCATCCAGAGCAGGACAACGCCAAACCACATTCTGCCGGGATTACAAGTGCATGGTTGCATAAGCAGAGAGTGCAGGTGCTAGCATGGCCTGTCTGCAGTCCTGACCTGTCTCCAGTTGAGAATATGTGGTGCATTATGAAGCACAAAATAAGGCAACGAAAGCCCTGTACAGTTGCACAGCTGAAGAAATGCACAAAGGAAGAATAGGGGGAAAATTCCGCTTGCTAAACTTAACCAAATGGTGTCTTCAGCGCCCAAACTCTTAATAAGTGTTATTAAAAGAAAAGGTGATGTTACACAGTGGTCAACAGTCGACTGTCCCAATTTTTTGGAGTGTGTTGCAGTCATCAGATTTGTAATGAGTGCATATTTTCAAATTTAAATTCAATTCACAAAGTAAAACATCAAATAATGTGTTAATAATGTGTGTTCAGTATAGTACCGGGTTCACCTTCTGATCAGAAATACAGTATATCATACAAGATATGTTTCATGATATTTGTGTCAAGAAAAATTAGATACAATACAACTGGTTCTTTTTGTACTATACATGCTATCTGTTTTGTAACCAACCTAGCCTATTTGGTTTAGCTTCTTCAGCTGCTGAATAACAGTGAATCAGGCATTGTTTTAAGTACTAAGATACTTTTAGAAATGCATATTGTGACATAATTTGCCTTGATAATATTTTGTTATAGCACCTGACAAAACCTTCAAGACAAACCTTATAGGGAAACACTCTACGGTTTTACTTAGAACGTCTAAGGGTTCTCTCAGAAAGTCAACTGAAGAACCCTCAAGTGCTTTAGACTAATAATTTATATCCTTTTTTTCCCCCTAAATGCGTAGTCTATGGGGAAAATGAGAGAGCAGAAGAAATGATCCTTTCATGTCTCTTTTTCATTTCTTTTCATAATACCACCCACAAGAGGGAGCCACATCTTCAAAATCATTGGCAGTTTATAATGCAAACATATTGTTATTCTCAGTGAAAAAGACCTTGGGTGTAAAGTGTCTAAAAAGGCCACAGGACAAACTTATTTACTTTAGCACCTTACTAGTTCTTCACTTTGCCTCTTTGCAGGAACCTTTTCCCGTTCTATGTAGGACCCTTCTACAGAACCCATTAGGAAGCCTTCTCCCTAAGAGTACGAATATATTTGATTTGAGATGATTTTGTTTATAAAAATTATAATGTTTATAAGATTATAGCTGTCTTGCAGCTGAGGTGCTCTACTATACGTCACACAGAGGCCTGGGATCACTATACCTGCTTATTAGTAAGATTAGGGCTGTCTATTTTAGAACAGCCCACAGTTTACTTTTCCATGTCTGCAGTTTGTCCAGTACAGCTTGCATATCACTAGGCCTTTTTAATTTTTTTATTTACTTCAGCATAAGGAGATGTCTCTGGAGGTGAATTCTCTTGCAATACACACACTGGCCACTTTAATAGGAACAGTTCGTTTGTGCAGTTACCCAATCAAACATCACGTGGTCTTTTTCTAATCTTCAACTGTCCAGTTTCGTTGAGGCAGATGTAGTCTTCTGCTGTTGTTGCCCATTCACCTCATGGTTTGATGTGTTGTGTGTTCCAAGGAGATCACCAGTTTCTGAAATATTCAACCCAGATCATCTGGCTTTAACAACCATACTCTTTACCTGTATCGGCATGATTTTATGCATTGTCCTGCTGTAATAAGATTGGCTGATTGGATAATTGCAGGAATGTGCAGGTGTACAGGTGTTCCTATTCAAGTGTCTGGTGTGTGTATGGTAGTGACTTTCCCTCAGTTAACATTTACATTTACAACATTTACAATTTAGGTGGTGCATTTATCCATAGTGACTTACAGAAGTGCATTGAGTTCTCTTGAAAAGCATTTGGTGGTATGAATATGTTAAACCATAAGGTTAAACCCTGCTTTATTGGAGTTAATGTGAGAGTTAGTAGAGCAGAAGCTTCAAGGTTCAGCCCTTAACTGCCTACGTATCAAAAACCCTTTCCCAAAACACTGTCTCCTAGGCCCTGGCAAACTCATTCCAGTGCACAATATATGTCTAGAGAAGAGGTTTGGATTAACACATGAGTTTTGAGAAATGTTTAACATGTTCCAGTAAGCTATAAGGAAAAATCATTACTATTCTTCATGTCCAGATAGAGAAACCTGCATGGTCCAAGGAAGCAATATGAGTGTAGAATAATAGCTGGTTATCCAGACCTACACCAAGTGTTCATGCATTAATTGCATATTCTTATATCCTTAATTTTTGCAGGATTTTGACTTGCAGAATTTAGTGTTGATCACTGATCTATGGTTAGAATTCTTAACATTTGCAGAATTGTTGTAAAACTATTTTTTGCAATTATCTTATCGTACAGTACGTAGACAAATGCATCACATGCATTGCTAGACTATCACATTGGTTCCTGGTTCCCTTTATGTCCATATGTCCTGGTGCCTGTATATGTTTGATCATTTCCCTTCTAAGCCACAGCACAAAAACACGAACAGTATTATTATTTGTCTTAGTCATTTCTGTTTTTTTGTGCATAGGCTAGAAATTTTGGATTACACACCCAAGAGGTCTGCACATAAAACCAGATCTAGTTTGGCAGAGTGTGTCTGTTTTTGTCAGCTTGAAATTTAATCAAGAACACCTATGCCAGTTACAGCACAGACCCAATGAGTCAGACTGTGTGTGCTCGATGACTAATTTCTGTATTCATCTTCATGCCAGGCTCCGCTCTTGTGCCTGCAGTGTGGGCAATGTTCACCGTCACGTCTTCTTGCGTGACTGTTGTGTCTTTTTCTTGCCCTGGTACTCTCTTTGCGCCATCACTGAGAGCACTACCTTCATATGACACTCTTATTCCTCAAAAGCCAGCAGTCCCATCATTACCATCAATAACAAACCAATTCAGGGCCATTAGTACAACCGGTTCAGTGGTTGCCTAGGAAACAGAGGAGTGACAGCATATACTAGCATCTGATTGGCTGAGGGTAGGCAAAGGTGGAGCCTGTGCCTTCTCCGCAATACTGGAATAGGGGAATTCTCACTCCTAAATGCCCCCACAATCATCACAGCCCCATTTGTTGCACTGACATCCCCTGCAGACTCTTGTCTCTTTCTCTGTTTCTCTCTGCATCCATCCCTCTCACACCGAGGATTCCGCTGTGCCTATTGGCCAACTCTTCCTCTTTCTTCATATCAGCACAGGGCAAAATGTCTTCCAAGCTGCCAGCAGGTAAACAGAAACCCACATCCCCCTTTAGGAAGAGAGGAAGCCTGCAGTACGCTGCCAGCACAGGTAAGAGCCGCTGTTTATGATCTAACTACAACATGTCATGTTTTATAATAGTTCACAAGATTATACATGAATGCACATTATATAACTATACAGATAATTATTGCAGTGTCATCTATTTTTGTTTGGGGTTTTTTGGGGATTTTTTTCATTTTGGACAATTACAAACGCACCGTATGCTGCTTTAGAAATGCACCAGACCCTCTGTAGGTTATCAAGACCTCTTAAATAGAGTGAAAGATGAGAATGAAAGTGATCTGACTGATTATGCATGCATCTTAAAACTAAACCTGCTGAGAAAAATCACACCATGAATAAACAATCCCTCGAACGCAGTAGCTCATATAGTGTGCCATAAATGATCTAAGAGAGCATACAAAGAGCATCAGGGAGGTAGACGTGTAATAATATAATTCAGTAGTTCCTGTTTTTTTTTTTTTTTTTATCCAGACACTGTCAGGTGGTGAAAAGACATGGTTCTGTTCACAAAACAAGTACTTGTGCTAAACTTACTGCACTGACGTGCTTTATATGACTGCCAAAGTCAAAGTCTGCCATGTGTGAGCTGCCACAGCAGGGGGCTATGATTGTACCTAACACATTTATAAGAGATATTTCCACCATAGCCAATAAACATTACATAAGATTTACACAAGACTTCTGACTGGTTTCTGAGCAACCAACTCTTTTACTTATTGACAACTCTCTTCTTTTAAATAAATAAATAAACAACATGTGGTTCTATCCACAGGTTAAGTCAGAAAAGAGCATTAAATAACCATAAAGTTCTGCATCATATATTTCTCTAACGTGTTCATGTACATGACTGAAATGTTTTCAGCTCCAGATGTGAATTTTGTGGCCTTGTTGCAGAGCTGCTAAAGAGATAGAATAATTATCTATGCAATAAAACAGAGCAGATGGCTTGTTTTTGCACTCCCCAGGAGATTACATCTGCTGATCAAAGAACATAAACATCATAATTAATAATGAGGGATGACACTTGCATATGACTTATTCTGCTTATTGAGAATGAAAATACAGCGTAAATATGACGATAAATCTTACCATACAGTTGGTGCTCGTGTCAGTGAGATTCTTACAGAGAACTATTGAAACAAGCTAAAAAGCTGTCATAATAGTTTCACCAGAAATGACAAATGTACTTAAGCGTAAACATCACTAGAAATTGTTTTGAGAAGCACTCAGGCCCACAGCACCCACTCAACAATAACAAACGAGGCAGTAATTAGTGTGTGGGTGGCTCCTCACCAGTGTCTGATCACAGAATGGCGAGCCTGACAGTCTAAATACAAAAAAAACCCACAAAGTGAACACACACCACCATGAGGAAGAAATTGCATAAAATGGAGGCTTTTAATTAGGCACTGACTGGCTGCATCAGTAGAGCTTTCAGATTGCTCTCTAAGTGCGCAACAGTGAAGCAACTTGGTTAACAATGTTAATGTAATTTTAGTCAAATCAGAAAGATATACTCATATATAGTACTGTATTAGAGGCAGTGAATATAATGAATAAAAATGTTTATGGTGAATGATTAAGGCTTTGCTGAATCCAAAATATACATTTCCTAACTTGATTTTCTATTATGGTTCCATAACAATTTCCAGTCATTATCTACTGATAGGTCAGTCGTCAACAGATAGCCATCCATTTGCTAATCCACGTTCCTCAGCTAATCAGAACATCACCAATGAGGGGAAATCTATCCACCAATCTATATCTTCCTTGATGACCTTTGGACGTTTTTTGGACCCCTGAGGGAGTGACTGGGTAGGTGCTATCATTATTGGCTCCACTGTGCTACTGTAGGGCTGCAATAACTTTATGGTCTTCACAAACTACCACCAGCTTTCAAACCACTTCTGCATTAAATTCTCTCATCTAATCTACATACTCCATGCCTATCAGTTCTAAAGAAACATCTGGACTGTCAATACAATCTAGGAAGGGAAAAATGAACGTTAATTATTTGTGTGTAGAATTTTTTCATACATCTTCACGACTTAGCTCAGGTGCATTTATTATCATTGAACCTATTATGAAATATGTGTGAATAAATCGGCCATAGTGGTTGTGTAAACATACTTAGTGATATCCACAAGGTGGAGCTGAAAGCACAGCCATTTTAATAGGGATGCCTGTAAAACAGGCCAATTTCTCAGGTAGATGGACCACCACAGACTAAATGTTGACCAGACATTATTTGGGTGGGGGACACTCTTAGCACAGCAGACATGAGCAAAAAATAAAATCGAGCCAACAGCAGCCCTATGGTCAGAAACTGACACTGATGAAGGGCTAGAAAACAATTAACACACATGGTGCATTGAAAAAGATGACCCATAGTCTCTAACCAGAAGGTACACGAACACTGCAGGAGTGTGTATTACAGTGACCAGAAAGAACATACAGGGCTTAAAAACCCCACCGGTCTCTAATTCTGACAAGAGGTGGCCCTATGGTGATCTGTTTCAATCGATAGACAGGATAAAGTCTGTATGTACAAAAAAACATGCTTTAATGTGGTTGGTTTGGTTTGCTTATTTATGAATATCAAGGTAGCTTTTTCCCTCAACATAGTAGTCATAGTAGTACTCCGGTTAATATCTCTGTTCTTTCTGTAACATTCTGAAGGTCCCAGCTATAAGTTACAGCTTTTTAAGGACACACTGGCAACCTCATCAGAAGGATTTCACAGTCTGTCTGTATCTCTGCCTTTTTTCTTTTAATATATACAGGCTACAGTGCCTATTGTTCCCTCTGATTAGATTCTAAACAGGATGATTTTCCATCAAAAGAATACATTTTTTACAAACTCCATAATATTGAATGTGTTCATACCAGCTAATCTTAAAAAGCAGATGACAGTACAAACACATGACTTGAACCAATTTCTGACATCCAATGACTTTAATCTCTGTCGGCAAAAATGCATCATTCATTCATTCATGCTCTTTTTGAAGAGGAAGATGTCTTTCTTGAAAACATTCCCAGTAGGTAGTGTAGAAAAGGTAGTGTTTACATGCGCCCATTTTCGTCAATCCAAATGAATTCAATCCGATTGCAGACTCCGAAAGTACTGTTTATATGTACCCCAATCATTGCAATCTGATTCAACTATTCGTTTACATGTGCATTATATATATTCCGAACAAAACCTCTGTGCAAGCGCAGAGTGTCTGTCCTTGCGTTCCAATGCACTGCACATGTACGCAAGGTATTTTTTAATCCGATTGAGAAAATAGTTGGATTCAAGTGTTTACATGGCTATTTTTTCCTTATTTACTAGAATATTTCAGATCTACACCACCCCTTTCAATCCGATCAAAATTTCATTTGGATCGAGCTCAATCGCATCGATTGAGGCGTTTACATGAAGGTTTTTCTCTTCGATCTATCAATCCGATTACTAACGGATTGTTTGGTTGCATATAAATGTACCTAGTGAATGAATGAATCAGTTATGGAACAGCAGTTATAATGAGATATACATACAAATCTATAAAGTACTCCAGCAGTTACGATGAGACACCTTTCCGAGGTTTCTGTTATCTGCTATATGCCTTGTATTATATATTTCCAGTGATGGTAGTATCACCTGAGGAGAACTGAACCATAGCGGGTTTCCATGTCACATTTCAACCATATACAGCTAGCACATTACAAAGTGTAGTAAAACAACATTCCTCCAGGACCAACAACATTCCTACATAAACCAACACAGAAAAACTACACAGAGCTAAATAGGACCTACACATTTCTACATAATGTGCTCGAGCAAACGTGTGAACAAACATCACAAGACAAAACAATAACTTCTAAAACAAAATACACACGCAGAATACACAACACACCAAACCTTGAGCTGGATGGGCTACATCAGCAGACGACCATATCAGCTTCCACTCCTGTCAGCCATGAACAAGAATCTGAGCCTATCATGGGCACAGACTCACCGACACTGGACAGATGAAGACTGGAAGAAGACCCGGTGATATTTTTTTCTAATCTTCAACTGTCCAGTTTCTCTGAGTCTGTGCCCATGATAGCCTATTAGACTGCTGAGTGTGAAAATCCCAGGAGATCAGCATTTTATCAAACCCACCCATCTGGCACTAACAAACATGTCACGATTTAAGTCTTCTTCTTTAAGTCTTCTGATGTTTGATGTGAACATTAACTGAAGCTCTTAACCTGTATCTGCATGAGTTTTTGCATTGAGCTACTGCCACATGATTGGCTGATTAGATAACTGCATGAATGTCCAGGTGCACCGGTGTTCCTAATAAAGTAGACGATGAGTGTATATATGACTAGTGCTGAATTTATTAAAGCTAAGCCTAATATACTGTATATCAAGGTTTGTATTTGTTATACAACACAGTTGAGTGCAAAATGTGTAAATTATTTATTATTATTATTATTATTATTATTATTATTAATGGATAAGATGATTAATACTTAAAATGCATTATTTGAGATTTGTTTCATCCTATTAATAGTCTAGACTATTAAACTATGGTCTAGTATTTTTATTGACATTATGCTCCCATATAAAACGTGGCTGCATCTCTGCACTAGGCACTAGGACACACACACCCTCTGTTTTTGCGTGTGTGTGAAAAACCCAACCAGAAGAATCTTTACATGCAATGCGGTCCTCATACTGCGTCACTGGCGTGTACTAAAGGGGGAATGAAGCAGAGGCCCTATTAACCACAGTGGCAGCAGGGATGCTGCTGAGTCTCCCCACCCCCCCGGTCCTGCACGTAGGTGGTACAGTCCGGCTGTGTGTCAGAGATATTTAAATAAGCAGGGGAATGACAGAGGCTGCCTCAGACAGCTGGCACAAACCAGGAAGAGGAGAGAGAGGGGGGAGTGGATCCATCGTCCCATCGGCTGAGTTTACTGTATGTATGGTTGAGTTAGAGAAACAGCAACAAGCATGCGGATGAGTGAGTGAATGGGATCTAATGCTGTAGATTTGTGTTGCTGCAGAGTGCCTGTGTGGTCTGACTGCCCCCAACCCCCACCTCTCTCTCTCTCTCACTCTCTCTCTCTCTCTCTCTCTCTCTCTCTCTCTCTCTCTGTCTCTCCTTCTGTCTCTCTCCCTGTATGTGTAATAGAGAAACAACAGTCATCCCTAAACCGGTAGTCCATCTCCATATCTCTCCTCAGATGGATCATCCAGCTCTTAAGGAGACGCCTGTTCTCTAATAGCCTCTCTCCACCCCTGTGTTTATCTCGCTCCTGCTTCTCTCTCCCTCCATTCTTAAACCCTCAGCTGTTCTGCTGTCAGCTCACGCTTTTCCCCTGGGAAACACTACATCTGTGTGTATGTGTCTGTTTGGGTGGGTGTGTGTGTAGAATGAAGCTATTTCAGTGCTGTTTATTGAGTGTCTGCAGCTCTGCTCTTCAGTGTAGAGTGCCACATTAAAAGGAAAGGGCCTCAACAGAGAGAGTGCTGTCTTGTTTTGACAGAGTGTGCATCTGTGTATGCACGTGTATAGTTTTTTTTGCACTTTTCATGCGCTTTCCAAACAGCGGGTGCAAAAGGCAGAGCAAGAGCGAGATGATGTAAATAATAGGCTAACATATAGCCTAAGGCAACATCAGCACTGCCTATGCAAATACACAGATTATCTATAACATTAAAACCACTGACAGGTGATGTGAATAACTAATTATCATGTTATAATGCAGCTGTCAAGGGGTGGGATATATTATGCAGCAAGTGAATAGTCAGTTCAAGTTGTTGTGTTGGAAGCAGGAAAAATGGGCAAGCATAAGGATCTGAGCGACTTTGACAAGGGTCAAATTGTGATGGTTAGACGAATGGGTCAGAGCTTCCCCAACACAGCAGGTCTTGTGAGGTGTTCCTGGTATGCAGTGGTTAGTACATACCAAAAGTGGTCCAAGGAAGGACAACCGGTGAACCAGGGACAGGGTCATGGGCATCCAAGGTTCATTGATGCAAATAGGGAGTGAAGGATAGCCCGTCTGGTCCGATCCAACAGAAGAGCTACCATAGCACAAATTGCTGAATAAGTTAATGCTGGCTATGATCAAAAGGTGTCAAAACAGAGGGTATTGCAGCGTGCTGTGTATGCGGTTGTGTAGCTGTAGAGGAGTCGGAGTGCCCATGATGACCCCTGTCCACCACTGAAAGTGCCTACAATGGACACACTGCAAAAAAATTGTTCAGGAATGGTTTGATTAACATGACTACAAGAGTTCAAATTGTTGACTTGGCTGCCAAATTCCCCAGATCTCAATTTGATTGAGCATCTGTGGGATGTGCTGGACAAACAAGTCCGATCCACGGAGGCCTAACCTCGCAACTTACAGGACTTACATGATCTGCTGTTAATGTCTTGGTGACAGATTCCACAGCAGACCTTCAGAGGTCTTGTGGAGTTCATGCCTCGACGGGCCAGAGCTGTTTTGGCGGCACGAGGGGGACCTACACAGTATTAGGCAGCTGGTTTTAATGTTATGACTGACTGGTGTATAAAGGCACTGTACTGCAACTTCATCAATGCATCATTCTAAAATTAAAACAAAATAAACTGATCATATACACACAAGTTAATTACAGTGTATATCAAGCATGTTTTAATGTAGTCAGAGCAGTCGAAAAATGATAGACGGGTTTGATTTTTTAAAAACAGGGTAACTTAAACACACACACAGACATGATTTTATAGGTGATGGAAGTGTAATGAGCGGATTAGCAACCACTGTTGTCTGTATTAGAGGTGATTTTCAAATAATTGTTTCCAGGTGGGTTTTTGCCATTTGTCAGTGCATTATATGACTAAATATTTGAAAATACACTGTAAAAAATGACTGCAAATTTGATTTTACAGCAATTTACTGGTAATCGTGCCATTTTTTACAGTTTAGTGTGTGTGTGTGTGTGTGTGTGTGTGTGTGTGTGTGTGTGTGTGTGTGTGTGTGTGTGTGTCAGATAAAGATAGAAGGTGCACACATTTTCTATAGTTTCTCTGTAGTTACTGAATAATTCATGTTAGTTACTAAATAATAAGACAATAAGACAACAATGCCTTAAAAATAGCCTGCATAAATCTGGACTTAATCTGGAATAAAATCATTTATGTATACACCTCAGTTACAATAGGTGTGTCTGAATCACAGTAAGCTTTTGGTTGGAAAAAAATGGGCCTGTGAAGAAACAGTGTTCCTGCTACACTTAATTACAGTGTTATACTTTATTTCATGGTGTCCCATTTTATTCTACTCAAAATTGTTGCCAGGTTTGACAGGCGGCTTCACGAAAAGGGATATTTCTTGTGCAGCTCCCAGACAATGGCTTTTAATGTTGGTAACACTGCAAGATAAGTCAGGTAAAATGCGAAAGGCTGAGCAATTTGCCTGCCGTCACAAAGTCTTCTTGCTTTCCCTTTAGTAATAACATTCGGATTATGTTTTACTGAGACAGAAATCATTTAAAATGCTTCTTAAATACAAGCAGGTGAATGCACTGACTTGACTCACACACTCCTCGTTGTTATGGTAACGTTGACACTACATCCCGCTCCTTGCATGTGTGTCGCTTACGAACAATGTGTATATAAAAGTAGATTGTCTACTGACAGACAGTTCATTTAAAAACAAGTCTAACACTTTCAGATGGGTAAAAAAACAAAAACAAAACAAACAAACAAAAAAAACATCACATATAAGCATAGCCTGTGTTGTAGATTTGACTGATTTGAAACAGTTTTCATGGTATAATGTTAATACATATTAATAGAAATTATTCCTATTTATTACTCTTAGGAATAAATGCTTTGTTTTAGTCCCTTTATATGCAGACCAGTCTGCACATTCATTTCATGCTGCCTGCATTGGTGCCTGCAAAGCTAACATATGCAGCAGGTGAAGATTGCCGAGGCAACGATGGACACTTTTTCCACAGTAACACCTTGAGTGATAGCCAAATGATGGCCCACACTCACCACTTCATCTAGCCCACATACTGTTGTGATAAAGCTGAATCTCGCTGACAAAACACAGCCATAACTTACAGCCTTGAAAATATTGCATGCTTGCAGCTGAGCCACTTTCAGCTCATAAGAGAAAAGTATTTGTTGCATTTCAAGCTGTCCATTAGACCATTTTCTTACCATCGGGCCAATTTTAGCCTGCAATACACTTGCCATTGCTATAACTGGTCCTTACGTGTCTAAACCTTGTCGTATTTGTCTCAGATTTCCCTGCTGGGTTAAGAGATTTGCACTTCATGGAGAGACACAAGAGCCTAGTGTCATCTATTCATCCTTGCTAATGATGAACTGATATGCAGTTAATCAATACACCACTTTTAGTAGCCAATGTCAACTGCAATTCTGAGGTCAGACAATCTGTGGGTTTTGTTTTGTTTTTTTTTGGTAAACATACCAAAAATTTAATGGCAAGTTCAATTAAGACTGAAAGTAAATTTCGGCACATTTAAAATAGTTTAGACTGTTCTTTCTTTGGGGTAATTACAGACATAATATCTTAGTGCTTTCTCCATTCATGCATAAAATAAGATCAAGGACCAGTATTGTGACATACGTATTCAAAGTGATTAAATTTATTCAAAGTGATAATAATCTACTCGTATCTCTTACCTTATGGATGGTGAAGTTACTATGGTTTTTTTGTTTGTTTTTTTATTTAAAATTTTTTTTTTTTGCATAATGGACTTTGTAGTGTGTTTACTAACCCAGCGTAGGGTTTTGTGGCTAGCCTTGTCTGAGATATCCCATTCTAAATGAAAGACCCAAAAACAGGGTGCTATTTAGGGAGTCTCCTGAGTGTGAGATATTGTTGGAAGTAGGAAATATAGGCTAAAATATAGTGGGAATTCTTTTAAGGAACTTAAATTTAGGTGCACTGCAGGAACATCTGTCAGTAATTTTCCATGTTTTCACAACTAAAACTTTTTCAGGAATTCAGAAAATGTTGGGTGTGTTTCACTACGGGAACCTTTTCAGTAACCCAGAATCTATTTTCAGGGACTTAAGCCATCTTTCCAACACTGGAACCCTTTCAGAGAGTCTTTTAAGGAAATTTAGGTACATTGCCACTGCAGGAACCTTCTCAGTAATTCAGGAACTTACAATCCTCTAGGGATCAGAGCTGATTTTAGTTCCTGGGCAGAAATTTTTGATGTTCCTGCTCCAGAGGTACAAAATTGAGCCAGAAACTCTTATGGCAGAAATTGCTTTACTAAATTTTGCTTATGCAAGCGTCATAGAATGACCGACTGTCATTTGCAATAATAATAATAATAATAAAATTACATAAAAGTCTTTGGCTAACAAGCAATGATGCCAAAAATGATAGTGTGTGTAGGCTATTTTGTGCTTGCCTCTAGTGTAGCAAAGAAAATGCAATAAATCACCACACAATTTCAGGCTGAACCTTCTCCATCTTCATTGTATTATTTTACATAAATGTTGCCTGGGGTTGATATTCCTTGTACAGGAACCGTGTAGTTCTCATTGAGACTGTTTCATAAACCCTTTAGTTTCTGAAAAGGTTCCAGAACCTCAGTGGAACAGTTCCTTACTGTGCTGCAGTATTATTTATTTGATTGACAAACGAAGGGTTTGGGGTAGACCACCCTTTACTGTCCTGTTTAAAAAAAAAAAATTCTTATTAAGATGTAATGAGTCTGACATTTGACCTTGCTCTGTCTTAACAGTTGGATTGCTTGTGCATTTGTAAACAAACATTTGTGCCCACACAGTTGTGTCATCCCTGTCACAGTTTGAACTGTGGGCGGCACAGTGTCTCAGCGGGTAGCATTGCTGCCTGACAGAATCCCTCGTCTGATCCTGAGCTTGGGTTCCTGTCTGTGCATATTCTCCCCATGCCTGTGTGGGTTTCCTCTGGGATCTCAGGTTTCCTCCCACCTTCCAAAACATGCTGGGAGGTAGCTTGGCTATGATAAATTGTGTGTGAACGTGTGTATGCATGATGCCTTCGATGCACTGGCTTCCCATTCAGGATATGTCCTTGTTCCACAGCCAGTGTTCCTGCAGTAGGCTCTAGATCTACCACGACCCTGACCAGGATAAAGCATTTATTGAATGTGAGTGAGTAAGTGAGTGAGTGCGTGTGAACTATTCCAACACTAGCAACATTGTTTAGCAACCTGAGGCTGGAGGCAGGGAGTTATTTCGGAAATATATACCGATCCGAGACTACAGGCTTTTCATGATTACTTGCGAATCAGACCAAAGGGCATGTTAGTTGAAGCTCATAAATTGAAAAATAAGGTCAGGAGCTTTTAAGATTTATTTGAGATCAGTGGGTAATTGTATTATTGCTAAAAGTTCTTTGTGTTTAGCCCTGTAACATTAAAATTATGCCATATTAAAACGTGCACTGCTTGTTTATTTGTATGCTGGTTAAATGGTATATGTAATTTTAAAAAAAAAAATGATGGTATAAATCCCCAAACACTACAGGGGCTTGTGCTCCAGTGCTAAAGTAGAAATCCATTTCTTGTCATCTACAGCTTGTGGGAATGAAATGAGTGAAATGGCTTTTGTGGAGTCAAGAGAATGGGTGTTACATAACCGTGGAGACTGCAGCTCCAAATATAACCTTTATTAAGAGATTAGTAGCTAACATGTTTGCCTGTGTGTCTGTAGAGCTGGACTTACACTGAGTTACAGCCATACTAATACACATACATTATTCTCCCACTGCACCGTGTCCCATTGTGAATGTAATGAGTGTTTCATAACCATATGTGAAAGTACGCTTGGGACATAATAATAGGCTTTTGTTATAATTACATGGTTAGCCTGTGGAAAGGAGTAGGGAAGTGACTGAAAAAGCAAGATGAGAGAAAGAAGAGAGCTACAGAGAGTAAGAGAACTAATCTTTGTGTTTACTCGCTGTCCCTATCTCTTTGATAATGTTCTTTTGTAATGAGCAGCGACTGTCGTAATTATCCTCTCCATCTGCCCTGTAACATCAACCCACATGTATAAAATGTAAACTGATCTCTGTGCAAGCCTGTTATTAGTTATTCAATTCAATTACTGAAACAAAATGTAGCATTACCACTGAAAACAGTGAGATGATGAGTCTTTCTGAATACCGTCTTAACCACATGCTGGCTCAGTTTGTGTAATTTTGGTTATTTACATATTGTTTGCACAACTGCTTTCTTATTACAAATGATTTTGTGAATATATAGTGAATTTAGTCGAAAGTGTCATTAAATGAGGAAATAAACGTTCCCAAAAATCTAGTTAAGATTAAAAGGTGCCTTATATTTTTCCGGTGTTTAATCTGGTATTAATGCATAACGATGCTTAGTATCAAATACGTGTGCATGTGAAACGACTGAAATTACTAAGTTAAAATATTCAGTACTTCAGCACTCTAGGTGTCATGTTTTTATATTATGGTGGGAACCAAAAGTAGCATGCCTTGTGGGAACCCGAGAAACGTCCCCACAAGAGGCTGCAGCTTTTCACAAGAGGCTTCATTTTGGTTACCGAGGTTAAGGTTGGGGTTAAATTTAGGTGTCGCATAACACGAATTAGCAATGGAATTATGCCACAAGTATAGTAAAAGAACTGTGTGTGTGTGTGTGTGTGTGTGTGTGTGTGTGTGTGTGTCTATGGCCAGGAGCTCCAGTGTCTCTGTAGAACAGGGGCAAGCCTGCACTCTTTAAATATGCATGAGCTTTATGAATGTTTGATTATTGGTTACATCACACACTGAACACTTGGCAGAAGAGGTGGTACGAAGTTCAAACCCAATTTAGTGAAAGGATTCTGGTGAAAATTCTGTTTGTTTTTCCTGACATTTTCCTGATGAAAATATTTTTAGGAGGTCTATGGAAAAATCCATAGTGAGTGAGATCACCGCGCACTGAAGAGCCAGATCTCAAATGAGCTCTGTATCCTACAGTTGTTTTAAACAAAGTCCAAGCAAGACTGGGAAAATATACAGATATTTAGTACATTCTTAGCGTTGATTTGAAGAATGAAATCAGGCAGGAATGCAATTCAATCAGTTAACATAATACTTACCAAACCTGGACACACACACACACACACACAGTTATGTTCTTCCCCAGAAAAGCTCCATTATGTTGCAGACACAACCATCTGTTGATCTCTAGCCTGCAGTGTTTAACACATTCCACTTTTCTCCGTCCTGCTGTGGAAAAACAGGGACAGTCATAAAAACAGGGAAACATGTATGTAGATGCTGCCAATAAATAAAACTTTGTTAAGTTTTATTCCCCCCAACCCTTCCTCGTAGATCTGCGTGGTGGACGTCATCTCTTAACGTTCCAGTATTCCTTGCCTGGTATCCCAGTGGCCAAGCACGGACCTGTAGACCTGCGGACCTCCATGGATGGCAAATACAAAGAAATTGCTGAGGTGATTACTACAAACAACATTCACTTGTCTGGCATAGTCGGGACTGAATCATTTATGAAACACTTAATATCAGATGCTTTTTGTAATATAATGATCCATGTTTTGTTTTGTATTTTTTGCAAACGTGTGATTTTCACCCCGGGGTTGGGGCCGCGGTGAGACACATTAATGCAAGTGGAAAATTCTGGTAAAAACAACTCTGAAATGCTGTCGAGTTTTGACAGCAGCGTGTATTTATCTGTTGGTCATAAATATAAACAAACTGCTGGAAACCAAGATAACAGCACCTCATAAACAAACCAGTCCTAAAAATCGTTTTAGTATTTGGCACAGTAGGCACAAAGGGAAGACTCATGAATCAGTTTTATTTTATTAACACGGCTATTGGGCCTTTTAAGAGGCAGAACCTGGTCATGTGACAGTTTGACCAGACCTAACACATTGTTGCACACATTTTGAACTTAAACAGTTAACAGGCTTAACAACCAAATTAGATTACAAAATTTTACAAGGCTGTTTATTTTTATTGATTTAAACGCTGTTTTTGTCTGGAATTACTAACCACTTGTTTCAGTTGTTCAGAAACAGTTCCTTCTTTTGAGAGGCAATGACTCCTTTTGTCATGCACTTTGATTTTTGGAACTTTGCAGACGTTTTTACATTCACAAACAGCTCTATAACACACTATATTAAAGGTAATATTTGAAAAACCATAAGAGGTGCACTTTAATGCTGGAAAAATAAAGAATGTAACTGGCTGACCCTTCCACTAAGCTGTACTGTTGCCTCAGTTGGCACATAATAGGTCCTTACATCTGAATTACATATGTTCCGTGGTCTTTTATACCTAAATCAATGTTCCGTGTTACAGTAGGAACGTTCAAAACAGAACTTGTTCCGTTATTGGCTGTAAGAATAAGAGAACAGATTGGTACCACTTCCTGGTGATGGAACAGGTGCAAAGTGAGCGAGAATTGATGGGATTTTTTGTGGTTGCTTATGAAAAACAAAAAGGTCAACTTATTTTCTCTC
The DNA here is from genome assembly GCF_001660625.3 of Ictalurus punctatus. Taxonomy (NCBI): domain Eukaryota; kingdom Metazoa; phylum Chordata; class Actinopteri; order Siluriformes; family Ictaluridae; genus Ictalurus; species Ictalurus punctatus. Next base: position 22,685,674 of record NC_030420.2, read on the forward strand.
TTTTCTCCAATTTTTTCCGCAATTTAAAAATATATTTAACCAGATATAACTTGTTCCTCCGCAAAGGCAGCCACATTCTCCAAACAATAAATAGCCTACAAGGAATCCATTAGGAAACACAAAACTCATCATATTAAATATTCATTCAAAAACTGTCTGTTGTTGTTGTCAAATGCACTTGTGATATGACACCACCTTATTTTAATCTAGTAGATAAAACTGAAATGTGATATTCTATATTTTATGGAGCTGGGGCACACATAGTCCAATCAAATATTTGAGTGAATGGTCCAGCCTCCACCAATTCCTACATTCTTGTTTGTTTATACAGTATGCAATGTGTGGATAAGTACAGTATGTGTGAATTTGTTTGTGTGTACATGTGTGTTAGGAGCTGTTGTCGCGCAGTCTGGCTGAGAGCGAGATGCGCAGTGCTCCGTATGAGTTTCCCGAGGACAGTCCCATCGAGCAACTGGAGGAGCGGAGGCAAAGACTCGAGAGACAGATCAGCCAGGATGTTAAGTAAGATGATCCATCTCTTTGCTTTGAGACAGCTGTTTTTAATCATGGCAGACAACAGAGTGCTGCTCACACTAATAAGAATTTTATTACTGTAGGCCATCTGAAAGGAAATGTTAGGGCCTGTGTGAGATGTTTTACACCAACGATATTGGATATTGAAATTCATTCTTTCTCTGACATTCTCAGCTTATCTGACCCAAGGCAGAACTAAACATCATAATCTTCTAACCTACTAATGTTATTTGGTCTCTACATCATTTATGCTCTTTAGAGTGCATTGATAGGTATTTCCCTGTCATTGCTGCACAGGTATGAGCCTGACATTCTTCTCCGAGCCAAGCAAGACTTTTTGAAGACAGACAGTGCCACTGACCTTGAGTGAGTTTGAAACCTCTTCTTGACACTCAAATCTGGGTCCCGAGCTGTCTAAAAATCAATTTTCCTCTTGTCTCTGTGCAGGTATCTGAAGGAGCAGAGTGAAGCGCAACTGGATCTGTATCCAGAGCACGAGCTCATACCAGAGAAGGAGTACCAGAGAGTCACCATCTCTGGAGAAGAACAATGTGGTGTAAGAGAGAAAAGACATCTGTATTTGACAAAGAATATATATATATATATATATATATATATATATATATATATATATATATATATATATATATATACACACACACACACACAGATAAACTTGATCTTGATACAGTCTGAAGTAAAAAAAAAAGAAGAAAGAATTAAAGAAACAAAATAAAATAATTAAATTAATCAAATAATAATAATAATAGTGCAATAAATAATAACAGTGAGAAAAATGTTAAATGTAAAATATAGAATAAAATGTGTGTAAACATAAAACAATTTAAAGTAAAAAATTAAATAAATAAAACAAATAAATAAAATATATACTTAAGGTAAAAATAGAATGCCAGTACAAGTTTGAACTAGATAAACTAAAGTGAAAAACAATATATGTCTTTAATCAGTAACAAATGTTCATTGATACTGTATTCTAGATCTTTGGTTCATAAAAACAACAGGCTGCTTCACCACAATTTTTTTTAAAGTTGCATATGTGGAATATGGAGAATACTAGCACTGGATTATCTTAACGCAAGCTTTGGAACATGGTTTATGAAGCATTCAGAGATGTATGAAGGTCCTCAACCATTAAGAGAAGATGAAAAATAGTTGAGTATTTTAAGGAAACAGGCAGCCAGTAGAGTGGTGCTAAAACTGGTCTAATATGATCTTGTTTTCTAGCACGTGTTATGGTCTTGCTGCTGCATTTTGAAGTTGTAGTTTGTTTGTTGTAGTTGCAGAAAAAAAAACTATGTTTTTTATTTTAATAATGACTTTGTTAGGTTTTTTAAATATAGTTTTTAATAATTTAACAACTTCTAAGATAGACCTAACAAGATAGCTATCCCTGCCTCGCCCTTTCCAAGGTTCCCTTCACAGACCTGTTGGATGCTGCTAAGTGTGTGGTGAAGGCTCTGTTCATCAGAGAGAAGTACATGGCTCTGTCCATGCAGAGCTTTTGCAGGACCACTGCTCGGTACTTGACGGAGCTTGGGGACAGGCCTCTCGACCCCAATGCATACCAGGAGATGCCTGAAACCTCCGTAACTGCAGGCAAGTTGTTTGTTTTTAAAAAAAATGTGCTTAAATATGTATAATGTGAGAAAGTGACATGCTGTTATCCTATGTATTGAATATTTTCTACAGAGGCCCCAGTCCACCCAAAGACACACCCCTATGAGGGCTTAGACCCAACCAGCATGCCACCAGACATGGGCTACAGCTGCAAGATGATAGACGGTGTTGTGCATGTGTTTACTCATAAGACCAATATGGAAAAGTGAGAATATTTTTATTGTCATTTTCATTGAAATGTCAGTCATCCCAGTGTACAACCCAGAAACATGGGGCCAATGCAATATGCCAACTGTTAGAATGTCCTTGCATCTTGAGTAGTATTAATTGCTTCCAAAGAGCACTCCATAGTTATTATATATGCTATTTAAAATCCTGATCATTTTCCATCAGAGCTACAGAGCTGGACCTACCCTACCCTGATCTGCAAGAGTATATAGCTGACATGAATGTCATGATGGCCCTCATCATTAACGGACCAGTGTAAGTGACGCTCAGTCCTTGAATTCAATCCCCGGTCAAGGTGCATATTGTTGTACTGAAGGTGTAATACTGATTAATTGCCATACAAAAAAAACTCAATATTAAATGTATCAGTTGTTGTTTAGTGTCCTAAGTGTGTTGTTTTCTAATACAATGTATTAGGTTAACAATAGTAGTATAATGTAGGACATGGACCATTTGTTGCTCTGTAACTTCAGTGTAGTTTTGAGGAGTATTTCATTCCTGGCTGTTGGGCTTATCAACAGAAAATCATTTTGCTATCGGAGGCTGCAGTACCTGAGCTCCAAGTTTCAGATGCACATCCTCTTGAATGAAATGAAGGAGTTGGCAGCTCAGAAGAAAGTCCCTCATCGGGATTTTTACAACATACGCAAGGTAAACTTCTGGATCTCTGAGTCTGAAAAAAAATGTACTGCTTGCCTATAAACTAGTTAAAATAAAACAGCACCAATATGCTTATTTAAACACATTTTAGACACTATATTAATACTATTATTATCATGCCTCCTGTCTTTTCTCTCTTGTTTCAGGTGGACACACATATCCACGCTTCTTCCTGCATGAATCAGAAGCACCTTCTACGCTTCATTAAGAGGGCCATGAAGAAGTACCCTAAGGAGATTGTACATGTGGAGAAAGGCCGGGAACAGACACTTATGGAGGTCTTTGAGAGTATGAATCTGACAGCTTTCGACCTCAGTGTGGACACACTAGACATGCATGCGGTAAGAAAGTCTGTTTTCAGGCATGCTGAAAAGCAGGATGTAATAGCCTACATAACTTGTCTGCCTCAGTAAGGATTAGACCATTATTTCACAGCTGTTGATTCATTTTCTTCTTCCTGTTGACTCAGGATCGAAACACTTTCCATCGCTTTGACAAATTCAACTCCAAGTACAACCCAATCGGAGAGTCCATCCTCCGGGAGATCTTTATTAAAACAGACAACCATATTGAAGGGAAATATTTTGGACACATTATCAAGGTATCTTTTGCAGAATTATAGTGCAGCCTACACTCCTGGGCAAAAAAAAAAGGGCCAAACCCAAACGGGCAAAAATATTTATCTTTTTTTTTTTAAATTAAACTTAACAACAAATCATTAGTCAGAAAATTAGCAAGAATTAAACAAATGCACTCCTGAGACTAAATGTGACACCATTTGCTCATTTAATTTTGCTGCAGTGAACTGCTTGGAGTAAAAGCTAAAAATAGTTCAAATTCACTTAGATAGTCTTCTATGAAGGACTTCTACGGAAAAGTAAAATCACAATAATGATTAAAATGATTGATGCAAAATTCAAACTAACACATGTCTGAGTGTACAAAATTCAAATAAAGTAAAAATAAAATAAAATAAAATAATAAAAAGCTGTCTGCAAGTTTACCACAAGACTTGAACATTTAAAGAAATCAAAGGGAAAATCTATCCTATACTAAGTTACTTTATCTATTTGTTTAATTCTTGCTAATTTCCAGACCAATGATTTGTTGTTAAGCTTAATATACCATTAAAATCTGAGGGTTTCTAATAAAGTATCATCAGACAAAAAAACTCACTTTCTCATTGTTTCTCCATTTGGTCACACTTGGTCTGATTGATATTTAATTTTTTTTTAAATATTTTGCTGCCTTGCAGCTTGTACCTAATATTTGCTCATTCCCTGCTTTGCATTTCAGGAGGTGATGGAGGATCTTGAGGAAAGTAAATATCAGAACGTCGAGCTGCGTCTCTCCATCTATGGTCGTTCCAGGGATGAGTGGGATAAACTGGCACTGTGGGCCGTCAAGCACAGAGTCTACTCTGACAACGTGCGCTGGCTGGTCCAAGTGCCTCGTCTGTTGTGAGTGGTGATGTCTATCTTCATATGTCCATCACTTTAAGTGACATTTTACTATTAGTAGTTCAAGATATACAGCAAAATATTTTTGAACTTTGGTGCTAATTTTTAGTACAAATGTGGAAATAATATGGAATTGTGTGTGTTAATATGGAATTGTCTCCTCTGCAGTGATGTCTATCACACTAAGAAGCAGCTGAGTAATTTCCAGGAGATGTTGGAGAACATCTTCATGCCTCTGTTTGAAGTCACCATCCAACCAAGTAGCCACCCAGAGCTGCATGTCTTCCTGCAACATGTGAGTATTTAGCTGACAGTATTAAAGGCATTAGAGGTCTGTGTAAAACAGGTCAACTCAGACTAATGTGCTTTGGTTTATTTTACAAAGCATTGCATCAGTGTTAGGTAACAAGATGCTGCTATCTCCACCAGGTGCTTGGGTTTGATAGCGTGGATGATGAGTCCAAACCAGAGCACCACATCTTTAACCTGGACAGTCCACTACCTGCCAGCTGGATAGAGGAAGATAATCCACCTTATTCGTACTATCTCTATTACACGTTCGTCAATATGACTGTGCTAAACCACCTGCGGAGGTATTTCTCATACAATGTTTGTTAATAGAGGTATTTATAGATATTTGAGCATCTCCATGCACATCTGTCTCAAAAAGTTCACTTGACATGATGAGACACAATATATTTTGGGATGTTGCAATTGATTCTAATTACATTTTTTAGTAATACTGGTTACCACAATAAATCTCTTATACAGTTAAGGAATAATACTTGGTCTTGCTCTCAAGAGAACTTACTCCTGCATTACTAGAATGTCTTTAACGAACAGTGGGATCATTAGGTTTACTATGAGCCAGGGAACAAAACAAAACAAGATAATTTACCAGTCACTTTCTTGGGTAATGATCAAAAACGTATGTCCTATATTTATGAGGTTCTGGTAGTACTGTAATATATACAGTGCCCTCCACTAATATTGGCACCCTTGGTAAATATGAGCAAAGAAGGCTGTGAAAATTTGTCTTTATTTTTTAACCTTTTGTTCCAAAAATTCACAAAAATATTCTGCTCTCATGGATATCAAACAATTATAAACAAAACACAGGTTTATCAAAAAAAAAAAAATTCTTAAATGTAGTTGTGCAACAATTATTGGCACGCCTATGAATCCATCTAAGAAAAATATATTTGAAGTATATCCCAACTGATATTTTAGGTTTTTTTAGTACAGCTGGGTAACTATGAACAGGAATTTGTTCAACCATGACTTCCTGTTTCACAGGGGTTTAAATATGAGGTAACACATAGGCCAAATTCACCCTTAGTCATTCATAACAATGGGAAAGACCCAGGAATAAAGCTGTGATGTGTGGTAAAATGTTGTTGAGGTTCACAAAATGTGAAGGGGCTATAAGAAAATAGCACAAGCATTGAAAATGCCCATTTCCACCATCAGGGCAATAATTAAGAAGTTCTAGACAACTGGAAATGTTATGAATCAACCAGGAATTGGACATGGGTCTATATCGTCTCAACGTACTGTGAAGAGGCCAAAAAATCTCCAAGAATCACAGCTGGAGAATTGTAGATGTTAGTTGTGTCTTGAGCTCAGAAAGTCTCCAAAACTACAATCCGAAGTCACCGACGTCACCATAAGTTGTCTGGAAGGGTTTCAAGAGAAAAGCCTCTACTCTCATCCAAAAAACAAACTCAAGCATCTTCAGTTTGCCAGACACTTCTGGAACTTCAAATGGGATCGGGTTCTATGGTCCGATGAAATACCAGAGATGGTTTTGACGCACACAGAGAGGTAGCCATATGGAAAAGTACCTCATGACCATGGTTAAATATGGTGATGGCTCCATGTTTTGGGTCTATTTTTCCTCCAGGGACATTTTGTTAGGATACATGGCATAATGGACTCTATCAAATATCAATAGATATTAAATGAAACCCTGACTCTCTGCCAGAAAGCTTAAAATGGGCCGTGGTTGGATCTTCCAGCAGGACAATGATCCAAAATACACATCAAAATCAACACAAAAATGGTTTACTGACCACAAAATCAAGGTCCTGCCATGGCCATCCCAGTCTCCTGACTTCAAACCCATAGAAAACCTGTGGGGTGAACTGAAGAGGAGGGTCCACGAAATTTAGTACAAATTTTGTTATAGATGTTTATTTTATGACTTATGTATTCAGTATAAAAACATTTCATATTTACAAAGATTACTTTTATGTAATCTTTAAAATCTGTAAAATTTATGTTACAGAAAAGTTTGCATATCAGTAAAGAAAGCAACATATTACATAACAGACACACTTTTTACATTAAGACATAATGATGGCTCCTTGGTTTTGCATGCAAAAACCCCCCAAAAAACTAGCACATGTGAAAGTTATTGTCTTCAGAGGAACTTTGGTGCATTCTCCAAGATGCTCAAGAAATCAGCTAATTCCCTTATAAAACTACACAAATTGTACCTGAGAGCTGAGGCAATTGCTAGTTCATTGTATGTACAGTATGTATGTGTACCTGAATGTTTCTTTATATAGAAGTTCAATTAATATACAATATCTCTTGTAGCACAATTCTTGTACAATAGCACGTATACTGTAGGTATAAATGTTAGTGAGATTATGACTTCTTAAAGAGTATACATGAACACAGTATTATTTCCTACAGGAGCAGGAACTTCAATACATTTGTGCTGAGGCCACACTGTGGTGAAGCAGGACCAATTCATCACCTGGTGTCTGGCTTCATGCTCTCAGAGAACATCTCCCATGGCCTGCTGCTCAGGAAGGTAAAACAGGGCTTTACCAGAATGTTTCAAGAATTTTCTCTGTAAGAACTAATCCGTGATCATTCTGTATTGGCTCTTATCTTTCTATCTACCATAGAACTATTTAATTCTTGATACTGATTGGTCATAAGGCAAGGCACAGATTTATAATAATGCGCTTGTTCTTCTGTGAACTCTTTATTTTTAAATAATAATTTTTTTGTAGAAATCCTCAGTGTTTGCACTTTGTTGCAGTTTCTACGACCGGAGAGTCATAGGAAGTGTTTCTTTCCACATTTTTTGTCTTATTAATTTCAAGAGAGGGAAAAATAGCAGCACTTGAGAGCACGGCTATTACAATGTTAATGATAACAGGAACTAACTTGTTTCACTGTTGTTCCAGGGGATTAAACAAAAAATTATAAATGGAAAAAACATGTGACATGTCGTTCATTAATAAATTAAAAGGGTTACCATTGGCAAATTGCTGTGCTATAAGAGGAATGAAACACTTTGTGACATGCTGTTATAGGAAAAACAATTACATTTACATGTTTCTGGCTTGCATATGCCCTTATCCAGAGCAAATTATTGGGCTTTATTCCTAACATAATACATAGATTATAATACACACTTTTAACATTGCTACATTGTATGAACAGTCACCTATCTTTCTCCTACATACAGTATACCTACAATATACATGTTCATTTTGTACTGCTTGGAAAATGATATTCTTGCCTACACTCAGCAGGCATCTCTATATAGCTGTGATTAATGAATAGTATACAATATTGCAGGTGTGTTTGTGCATGTGTGATGTTCCCTCCAGGCTCCTGTGCTGCAGTATCTGTATTATTTGGCTCAGATCGGCATTGCCATGTCACCTCTCAGCAACAACAGCTTGTTCCTTAGCTACCATCGCAACCCTCTGCCTGAATATCTATCCAGAGGCCTAATGGTCTCCTTATCTACTGATGACCCTCTGCAATTTCACTTCACAAAAGTCAGTGTCTGCTCTACAAGCAACATTTTACTTAGACACCTTAATAACAAGCAACTTTGTAAACCTAAAAGAAGCATCTTCAGAATTCATTAAATTTATGTTTATCCAATTATGAGAGAGCTGAAAATTCAGGTTAAAACACATGTGAAGAGTCTATATGTGTCTATATGTGTCAGGCTATATGTTTAACTGGCAAGCACTAAAAGTTGTCTATTTATATATGTCTTTCAGGAGCCCTTAATGGAGGAGTACAGTATAGCTGCTCAGGTGTGGAAGCTGAGTTCGTGTGATATGTGTGAGCTGGCAAGAAACAGTGTACTAATGAGTGGCTTCTCCCAGAAGGTGCTGAATCACTCTGAACACAGCAAAGACACACACATACACACACACACACACACACACACACACAGATCATACAGTATCTCACAAAAGTGAGTACACCCCTCATATTTTTGTAAATATTTGATTATAACTTTTCATGTGACAACACTGAAGAACTGGCACTTTGCTACAATGTAAAGTAGTGAGTGTACAGCTTGTGTAACAGTGTAAATTTGCTGTCCCCTCAAAATAACTCAACACACAGCCATTAATGTCTAAACCGCTGGCAACAAAAGTGAGTACACCCCTAAGTGAAAATGTCCAAATTGGGGCCAAAGTGTCAATATTTTGTGTGGCACCATTATTTTCCAGCACTGCCTTAACCCTCTTGGGCATGGAGTTCACCAGAGCTTCACAGGTTGCCACTGGAGTCCTCTTCTTCTCCTCCATGACAACATCACGGAGCTGGTGGATGTTAGAGACCTTGTGCTCCTCCACCTTCCGTTTGAGGATGCCCCACAGATGCTCAATAGGGTTTAGGTCTGGAGACATGCTTGGTCAGTCCATCACCTTCACCCTCAGCTTCTTTAGCAAGGCAGTGGTCGTCTTGGAGGTGTGTTTGGGGTCGTTATCATGCTGGAGTACATGATGGGATCATGCTTTGCTTCAGTATGTCAAAGTACATGTTGGCATTCATGGTTCCCTCAGTGAACTGTAGCTCTCCAGTGCCGGCAGCACTCATGCAGCCCCAGACCATGACACTCCCACCACCATGCTTGACTGCAGGGAAGACACACTTGTCTTTGTACTCGTCACCTGGTTGCCACCACACACGCTTGACACCATCTGAACCAAATAAGTTTATCTTGGTCTCATCAGACCACAGGACATGGTTCCAGTAATCCATGTCCGTAGTCTGCTTGTCTTCAGCAAACTGTTTGTGGGCTTTCTTGTGCATCATCTTTAGAAGAGGCTTCCTTCTGGGACGACAGCCATGCAGACCAATCTAATGCAGTGTGCGGCGTATGGTCTGAGCACTGACAGGCTGACCTCCCACCTCTTCAAACTCTGCAGCAATGCTGGCAGCACTCATACGTCTATTTCTCAAAGACAACCTCTGGATATGACGCTGAGTATGTGCACTCAACTTCTTTGGTCGAACATGGCGAGGCCTGTTCTGAGTGGAACCTGTCCTGTTAAACCGCTGTATGGTCTTAGCCACTGTGCTGCAGCTCAGTGTCAGGGTCTTGGCAATCTTCTTATAGCCTAGGCCGTCTTTATGTAGGGCAACAATTCTTTTTTTCAGATCCTCAGAGAGTTCTTTGCCATGAGGTGCCATGTTGAACTTCCAGTGACCAGTATGAGGGAGTGTGAGAGCGATGACACCAAATTTAACACACCTGCTCCCCATTCACACCTGAGACCTTGTAACACTAACAAGTCACATGACACCGGGGAGGGGAAATGGCTAATTGGGCCCAGTTTGGACATTTTCACTTAGGGGTGTACTCACTTTTGTTGCCAGCGGTTTAGACATTAATGGCTGTGTGTTGAGTTATTTTGAGGGGACAGCAAATTTACATTGTTATACAAGCTGTACACTCACTACTTTACATTGTAAGAAAGTGTCATTTCTTCAGTGTTGTCACATGAAAAGATATTAATCAAATATTTACAAAAATGTGAGGGGTGTACTCACTTTTGTGAGATACTGTACATGTATGCCGTGCATTGACGATACATATGCCTACTGACTTGAATCTACTTTGTTCATCTGCCTTTTAGCCCCATTCCTCGGCCCTTTTATCATCTAGTTCTAGCAACTAGGTACGCTTTTATAGTTATAAATTTACAGACTCTAGCCAGTTTATTGCTATGCACAATGTCAAATACCTCATGAAAGGTTAGAGGACACATATATGTGGAATAAGATATGCTATCACCTTAATGATATACCTCCAAGGTGGACCAACAGCTACTGTAGCGGTGTCTAATAAAGGTCTAATGAAGGGGGCTAATAAATACACACAGTGTTGCTGTGTCTGATACACTGATGCTATATTATTAGCAGGAAAGATGACACTTACTAGTTTGGTAAGATATTTAGTAAAATAGTTGGAAAATCTCTGACTAGGTTTTATTATCCATCTATGTAGATATTTATGAGTCAACAATTATTATTACATACATTATGTAATTTCTGGCATCTGTTATATGAAAATCGTGAATTACACACAGCCAACACACATTACTGTGAAAAAGTATTTAGTACCTGAATCTGTTGATCACTGGAAAGAGACAGCAGTGTAACCTGAGTAAGACTCAAGACCAAGATCATAAAATCAGCTGATAGAAATATAAATACAGTTATATTTTGAGCTTGAATACTGTACAGTTTTAATTTAACACAGTTTTGTTGTTGTTGTTGTTGTTGTTGTTGGAATCATTGTTTGTAATATATTTTTTTGCCAATAAGTCTAGATTTGAATGTACATCTACACTCACATGTCACTTTATAAGGAATACCTGTACACCTGCTCATTTATGCAGTTATCCAATCAGCCAATTATGTGGCATCAGCACAATGCATAAAATCATGCAGATACAGGTCAAGAGCTTCAGGTAATGTTCACATCAAACATCAGAATGGAGAGGGGAAAAAACGTGATCTCTGCGACTTTAACTATAGCATGGTTTTTGGTACTAGATGGGCTGGTTTGAGTATTTCAGAAACTGCTGATTTCCTGGGATTTCTACACACAACAGTCTCTAGAGTTTACACAGGATGGTGTGAAGCAGGCTGAAAACACCTTGTTGATAAGAAAGAATAGGAAGGATATAGTCAACTCAAATAATCACTCTTTACAACTGTGGTGAGCAGAAAAGCATCTCAGAACACACAACACATCAAACCTTAAGGTGGACGAGCTACAACAGCCAAAGACCACATCAGGTTCTACTCCTGATGCACAGACTCACCCAAACTGGACAGGTGAAGACTGGAATAACACCAGGTGATTTTTTCCCCCTAATCTTCAGCTGTCCAGTTTGGTTGAGTCTGTGCCCATGATGGCTTCAGATTCCTGTTCTTGGCTGACAGAAGTGGAACCTGATGTGATCTTCTGCTGTTGTAGTCTATACACCTCAAGGTTTGGTGTTTGGTGAATGCTGAGATGCTTTTCTGCTCACAACGTTTGTAAAGATTGATTATATTAGTTTCTATATACTTCCTGGCAGCTCAAACCAATCTGGCCATTTTCCTCTGACATCTCTTATCAACAATGTGTTTCCACCCACAGAACTGTCACTCAATCAGTGTTTTATGCTTTTCGCACCATTCTTTGTAAACTCCAGAGACTGTTGTGTATGAAAATCTCAAGAGATCAGTGGTTTCTGAAATACTCAAACCAGCCCATCTGGTACCAACAGCCATGCCACGATCAAAGTCATAGAGGTCACACTTTTTCTTCATTCTGATGGTTGATGTGAACATTACCTGAAGCCCTTGACCTGTATCTGCATGATTTCATGCATTGTGCTGCTGCCCCATGATTGGCTGATTGATATCTGCATGAATGTGCAGGTGTACAGTACATGTGTTCCTAAACTGGATGGCGAGTGTATGCTTCATGCATTTTCATTGTATAGGTGAAGAGTAACTGGCTGGGCCCCAATTACATAAAAGAAGGCCAGGAAAGTAACGACATCCGCCGAACGAACGTTCCCGACATTCGTGTGGCGTACCGATTTGAGACGCTGTGCGAAGAGCTCAATCTGATCACACAAGCTGTGAGGAGCGAGGAACTAGAGACCATCGAGGAGGAGGCTCCATGCATGAGCACACTGCACAGTGCACAGTAGGGACAGGGCACGGTAGCCCTGAGTAGAGAGTCTGAATGGGGCTGTTTGAGGAGACTGGTAGTCCATCACATCTGAGGTGATGCTTAAGAGTGTTAAACTGATGTAAAACATACTACATCAACACACACAAAAAAAAGAAAAGTGAAAATTTAAACTTGTGCATGCCCTTTTGAATGTAAACTAGATTACTGAACCTGTCTTCAGTACTGCCTGCAGAAACATCATTCCTGAAAGTTATGCACCTCACACCGTCAACAGCCAGTAGCTTGCACCAATGGTCACAGCTCCCATCAGATATTACCCAAAAAATATGCCATGGCCCCAGCAAGCATGACAAACCAATGCGCTGCTATGTGTTGGTGTACTTTTGTGGTGTTGTTGTTGTTATTGTTCAAGGCCTTATTTATAGCATTATCAAAAACTGGCCTGGAATTTCCTGTGACACCTGACTGGGCTTCATTAGATCATGGGCATCAAACATGGTGTATTAGGGATACTTTTAATGGAAAATCAATGCCATGAACAATGGTTATGTGTCAGAGCTGCTATTCTACACAGTATCTGATCTTTTTTTTTTTTGTCAGTTATATTGATCATGTTGACTTGTACCTGGTACCTATGTTATTTACTGTTTTATTAGTGCATTTACCCATTGGAACAATATTTTCTTTTATACATGTGTGTACTTGAAAAATTGTACTAAATTATTTATTGCAACTGAAAAAAAAGAAGTAAACTTTATTTTCCTCTTCTGTGTTCTTCATATAATAATTAATCAAGAGCATTTCGGATCTTCCATTATTCAGTAGTTCTTAAAGTAATTTAAAGCATAAAAGCATACATTACCTCTAATAATAAATATCTTACTATTTATTTTACACAAGGAAACTTGAACACTTCAAAACCATATGTTTTTCTTTCTGTTCAAGTTTCTAAAAAACAAAACAAAACAGGATTCAGAATTCACACTTGATTTATGTAGGTATGTTTGTAATAAAGTGCTTCCAAAATCTTTTTGGAGAAGCTGAATAATCACAAAACAAACTCATTAACCAGGTGTTCAGATATTAATTATTATGCAACTCTCAAATGAATTTAAATGAAAATATATATATATTTATTAAAAGATCATCTGACAAAACCAAGGTCTACACTTTTATCTTGCAAAATTAATAATAACATTAAAAGCTCTTTCAGCTGGTTGACCATGGTCTCAATTTCCATTACCTTGCACAACAAATTCTTCTTCATGCCTCAAAACAGCAATAATACTGTGTACACAAACTATCATACAGAAATTCACAAAAAAAAAATACTCTGCTCTCATGGATATCAAACAATTGCAAACAAAACACAGGCTTATCAAAAAATATATATATTTGTTAAATATAGGTGTGCAACAATTATTGGCACCGTTTAATCAATACTTTGTGCTACCTCCTTTTGCCAAGATAACAGCTCTGAGTCTTCTCCTATAATGACTGATGAGGTTGGAGAATACATGGCAAGGGATCTGAGACCATTCCTCCAAGCAACTAACTTCTGCAATTCTCCAGCTGTGATCCTTGGAGATGTTTTGGGCCACTCGAACCATCCTCTTCACAGTGCATTGAGACAATATAGACACACGTCCAATTCCAGGTCGAACTTCTAAATTATTGCCCTGATGGTGGAAATGGGCATTTTCAATGCTTTTGCTATTTTTTATAGCCACTTTCCATTTTGTGAAGCTCAAAAACCTTTTGCATAACAGTTATATTCCTTGGTCATAACCAGTGTTATGAATGACTAAGGCTGCATCCTACGCGAGTCAAAAATTCCCATAATGCAACGGGAATGGTGCAGACGAGCTCAGAAAAACAAATCGTGGAAGACAGCACGTCTGCTCTTTTTAAGTATTAAACCTTGGCTAAACAAGACTTGTTTAACAATACCTGAATAAACTGTTAACTTGTTGAAGGTTTAAACAAGAAAACAGTTGTCACAGCATTTGAAACCTTTTTTGTGCTTTCCATCATGCCTTAGCTGGCCAAGCTAACGGCAACGAATTTACCTCAGCCTGTTAACACTGCCCACTTTACATTACTAATTCAGTCAACTTTCCTGATACACATTTTGATTTAATCTGTGATGTTGCTTTAATCTGGTGGTCCCTTTAAGATTTTTGGGTTTATGATGATGTTGAATGTCACATGACAATGCCAACATGGCAGATGTAGCATGTCCGGGATTGTAGTCATAATACACATACTGATTAGTACGTACTGTTTCAACGGCTGTGCAGTACATATTGCATCGAATTCAGTACAATATGTACTGTCACTGAATGCGATTTTAAACACAGCCTTAGTGAATTTAGCCTATGTGTTACCTCATATTTATACCCCTGGGATACAGGAAGTCATGGTTGAACAATTTCCTGTTCCTAGACACCCAGATGTACTAAAAAAAATTTTTAACATATCAATGGGAATATACTTCAAATATTTTTTTCTCATATGAATTGAGGTGCCAATAATTGTTGCACACTTACATTTAACAAAGATATTTTTTGATAAACCTGTGTTTTGTTCGCAATTGCTTGATATTCATGAGAGCAGAGTATTTTGACCATTTCTTTTTAACAAAAGATCAAAAGTTTAAACAACAAAGACAATTTTGGACAATTTTTCACAGCCTTCTTTGCTCATATTTACCAAGGGTGCCAATATTAGTGGAGGGCACCGTATCCATGTCAAACACTCAGTACACTACAGATGCCCTTAAGTCATCCTCAGAAGTTGGTGCTTAAGAGTTTGGAGGTCATTAGGACCAATATGTTACCTTCAAGTACTGTTGGAAATAGCTTGGTTACATGATGTATTGGTTAGCACACTGGACTCGGTGATCCAAATCTTGGTGCAAAGTCTTTGTTCAAGGTTCTGTACTATAGCAGGCAAGCTGTGTCAACCGAAGCGTAGGTTTGCATCAAGTAAGCTCCCAAACTCTTCTTCAATTTCAATCAATAAAAGTACATCTTATCTTATCGTAATTATGAGGTGACGCCATTGAATGATGCTGCAATGCTGTAATTACACCCCCTTCCCCCACAACACACACTCACACAGACGGTAAGATTCATGTGTAGAAAAAGATTTCTGACTAGTCAAATTATAATGAAAGATTTCTCTAATTATCATTCTGAGTAGTCAAATTATAATGAAAGATTTCTCTAATTATCATTCTGACTAGTTAAATTATAATGAAAGATTTCTCTAATTATCATTCTGACTAGTCAAATTATAATTATGACTCGTCACTATACAATTTGAACTATCTAACATATAATTAATTTTATATGCTAATTCCACTTGCCATACCTTTTAAGTACTAATGAAAATTCAATTAGATATATCTCCAATTAGAATTATACAGGCACACGGTGGCTTAGTGGTTAGCACGTTTGCCTCCCACCTCCAGGGTTGGGGGTTTGATTCCCACCATGGCCCTGTGTGTGGAGTTTGCATGTTCTCCCTGTGCTACGGGGGTTTACTCTGGTTTCCTCCCCCAGTCCAAAGACATGCATGGTAAGCTGACTGGGATGTCCAAAGTGTCTGTAGTGTATGTGATTGTGCCCTGCAGGGTGTACCCTGCCTTGTGCCTGGTGCTCCAGGTTCCCTGTGACCCTGAAAAGGATAAGTGGTATAGAAGATGGATAGAATTATACATAGTACAATGAATGACAGGTATCTTTAATTACAATTCCTACTTGTCAAAACTCATTTGTAGATATCACAAAATATTTTCCCATGTACGTCAAAGGAGGTATATGACGAGTCAAAATAACACTGTGGATATCTTCAGTGTGTATTTTGACTAGTCATGATTATGTTGCAGATATCTTTAATGTCAATTATGACGAATCAAAATTACTAGTAGAGTCAGGTGCATTAGATGCTAGAACGGCTTGCCATATACCCACCGTAATCTTGACCTCTATTAATTTTTATTTCAGCTCACGTAATGTTGTTATGACATTGCGGAAGTGACGCGTCGCCAGTGGGTTGAATGCACTGATCTGGCGAGCTTCTTAAGCGCTGCACGGGCTCTGGTGTGAATCCATTTTGTGGTTGTGTTTCTGATGGCGATGAAGCTAGTTTACTGGGATATAAGAGGGGTAAGAGATGAAAAACCGAATGCGTGTTTTAAATAATGCGTATTTATTCAAGTTTTAGCACTGTCTGGTCAAAATGTTTCATCTGTTTACGCGTTGAATAGTTTTTACAAACAAGTGTGCTGATGTAGGACCAAATCCATGACAAGTGAGAGAAAGATCTAGCAAAGTGACTTGAAGTATTCGTTTAGCACGACCTATTTGCATCCGTACAGTTAGCAGGGGGTATATTAGTCCACTGAAGTGAAATGAAGCTGAATAAACCGTGCGTTTGAACTTGAATTGGAAATAACTGACTCGGTTCCCGACCGTTAAACTTTTCAACACTAGTAATGTGTCGTTCGCGTGAGAGTCGACTCTTTAAGCCTTTTTCTAGGTGAATGCTGGGAGTCGACTCGCATTTCAAAAGCGCCGCAATAGATGCTTTCAGTGTTCTGTTAAAAATATGGCACTGTTCTTTAATGCCGATTCTCCATACTGAGCATGCGTGCGTGCGCGTGTGTGTGTGTGTGTGAGAGAGAGAGAGATTGAGAGATTGATTCAATGCGCGCGCGCCTGAGGCAAAATGAGGTTCACATCTGGTGAACATCAGGATAAAAGAAATAATCAAATACTACTTTTATGCGAGTTAAGGGAAAACTCCACACTGAAACACACAAAATATGTTGAAACGTAATGAAATGTTTATGATGTGCTTCTCGAGTCGGGGGTTAATTTGAAGGTCTGTGCTGTATTTTTATTATTCATTTCATTATTTCATTATATGTGAGAAACTAGTCCTTTGCTGTCCAGGGGAACATTACCAGAGCAGTTACAATGGCGTTCAATAGGAGAAAATCTTTCAGTGATCTCAAACATTATAAAGTGTAATATGCAAGTCATTTTCCTTTTTTGCTTGTTGTTGCGGCCAAAAATGCTTGATTTTTTTCTGTGGCTTTTTCTGAAAATGTGCGATGCCGTGTGCAGAAGTTTTTTTTTTTTTTTTTTGTTTTCCAGAAAACTACTTGAATTGGTGAAATTGCATGGTCTTTCACAGTGATGTTTGTTGGTACATGAGATCTTTTTAGCTGTACTGATGTTTGTCAAATGTGAGTTGAAAAGGTCTATGTCTGAATGCATGTGGTGATATCACATGATGTGTCTTGGCCCAAGTCTTCAGAAAATATGTGGAAATTTTGAAAAATTGGTAGCTCCTCCAAATATTGTGGGGTTTGCTTAATTTTGCGTTAATTTCTGCCATCGCAAAATGCTGGAGGGACTGATTTTAACATTTATGTGAATAGATTTCATAACTAATGCTTTTCAAGTGTAATGTCATATTGTTCATCAGAATGTTGAGCAAAATTTGATTGAATAAATTAAGTGTTGGGTAACATTAGCCAGCTATGTGGGGGGATACTGTAAAGAGCTGTTTGAGTGCTGGAAGAGTAGTAGTATTGATGAGCTGAACAGATTGGACCAAGTCACTGAAAAGCATTCCCATCATTTAAAACATGTAAACCTTGTGTTTTGTTTAACAGCTTGCTCAGCCCATTCGCTTGCTGTTGGAGTACACTGGCACCGAATGGGAGGATAAATTTTATTCCTGTGGTGAAGGTAAATGGCTAGAATAAAACCTTTTAAAAAAGCAACAAGTCTATCATGTAATAAAAATAGAAATATAATGGTTTTAAATTAGCAGTGTATGTGGGGAAATACATTCACATGCATGTTTTTAATTGCAGCTCCCAATTATGATAAAAGCTGCTGGTTCAAAGAGAAAGCCACGCTCAACATGGACTTTCCTAATGTAAGTGGTGTCAAGAGAAAGCAAAAAAAAAAAAAAGACAACAATTTGTATCTTGGTGTTGATGATTAATAAGTCCTCTACAATAACTCTGCTTTTACATTATTTTTAGCTGCCCTACCTTGAGGATGGAGAGAGGAAGATTGTGCAGAGTAACGCCATAATGAGATACATTGCTCGCAAGCACAACCTCTGTGAGGGCTCACTTTTTTCATTCACTTTACTGTTGTTTTGGATGGTGTTGGTTGGTCTCTTAAGCTGTTCTTAGCACAGAGTTAGATTTATTGTTTTGACATTACATCATTAGGTTCAGTTGGTTTCATTTTGCGACAATTTTTAAACCGTTTCCGCACAAACGTGGCATGCAAGTGCATTTTTTAAATAAGTGAAGAGACCGAATACTACTAGTTGTTAAATAGCACAAAAGGAGAAGCTTGCAGACATTTAACGACAGGTTTCTTGTAAACAATATATGGAATTGAAGGTCTTTGTGCTACAGTGATTTTGGGGACTCAAGCTATTGATATGTTGCAGGTTCTAAATAAAAGATTAATGCAGTCTACTGTATCTTTCTCTACATTTATTTACCATGACTTTAGGTGGGGAGACGGAGGACGAGATCATCAGAGTGGACATCTTGGAGAATCAGGCAATGGACTTCCGCAATGGTTTTGTCATGCTCTGTTATCTAGACTTTGTAAGTTTCTACAGTCGAAGTGTTATTTCAACCTTGTTCTTGTTCACTTCATGTGATGTTAACTATAGACACTGAGGGCCATACACAGAGTTGAGGACTTAAGATCAAAATGTTTTGTTCATCAAAATTCGGATTCAGAGTAGGTTCTCAAGTAGAGGGGTCTGAATTGATGATCGCCTTCAAACAGACACTTGACACCTTTAAACCAGAAAACTTTGAACTAAAGAAGCAGATCATGTCCCCACCCCCCCCCAACCCCCCCCCCCCCCCAACCCCCCAATATGAAATGCAGCAGACAACTTGAAAATAAACAAAGGGTTCCACCATTATTATTTGCCAACTTATAAAATAGCACTTGATCCAGCACATCTTTTTTTGCACAGTGAAGTAGAAGTACAGTGACCGAAAGCTTAGGCAGGGGTGAAACATTTGTCAAGTAACAGTGACTGGACAGACCACAAGAACATTTTATTATATATATCTTTGTATTATACAACAGTTAATTGTGCACAAAATTTAAATCGAGGTTCTGAAATCATAATGTGTGCAGGATGTAGGCTATTTTATCACACTCACAATTTCGGGATTGACTCGGTACTATGCATGCATAATTCATAGCGTAGTGGTGTTCATAGTTTACTACAATCCTATATTATTTCCAACTTTTCAGGATAACAAAAAGAAAGGCTACTTGGATGCACTGCCAGGAATTCTGAAGCAATTCTCTGTGTTTTTGGGAGAGAGGAAGTGGTTTGCTGGTGATAAGGTAAAAAAATTCTTACTGGAAGAAACATGCTGACTGCACAGAATGTTCTGGTCTTACACTGTAAATGACTCGTGTTCCAACATTTATGTAGGCTGTGCAATTAATTATGCATTCTTTTGCTGTAGATCACATTTGTGGACTTCATCATGTATGAATTGTTGGACCAGCACCGCATGTTTGAGCCCAAATGCCTGGACAACTTCAAGAACCTCAAAGATTTCCTGGACAGATTTGAGGTTTGGGTTAAATCCTGTTTGTTTCTTGAATCATATTGGAGACTTCAGTTATTGTGATGTCTGCATAAAAAAACATAAATACTAAGAAAGTAAGCAGACTGTTGACTAAATGTTGTGCTATTGTTCTATTGAAGGCACTTGAGAAGATCTCAGCATACATGAAATCAAGCAGGTTCATGAAAACACCTGTAAACAACAAGATGGCAAAGTGGGGACACAAGAAGGAATGAAGACTGGCACCTTTTCGGTGATGATACACTGAAGTCACCTTTAAAAGCCTTAAAATGCATAAAACAGTAAATAGTTTAAGCAACCTCTGTTGTAGTACAAAAAATTTAGACCAATGTATTTTTGGAAAGGATGTAAGACACAAGCACTTATTATTAAATTGTGCTCCATTCTTATTTTCATTCAATAAAAATGTAAAGATTTTTGTTCATTGCCAGTTTACTCATAACACTTTGATTTTCTGCTCTGAATTAAGAAATAAGAAACATAGTCATGCTGAAACAGCACAATGATTCAGAACATTTTCTCAATACAAAATGTCCCATACATCACTTTTATTTGAACATCAATACATTCAAATAGGTCAAAGTTCAGAAGATTGGTTTACCAGAAGTTGCAAAACCATTCTCGATAGCAGTCATCATACTTTGTGATGATACATGACATACAGTCTTGCTTGAAAATTCCGGTCTATAAAGTAAAGAGGAAGATACAGTACTGTGCAAAAGTTTTAGGCACCCTATTTTTTTTTAGTACAAACTTTGTTATAGATTTTTTTTGATTTTATGACTTCTACATTATCAAATCAGTACTAAAAACATTTTAGGTTCCAAACATTAGTTTTCCAACACAAAATGAAATGTTACAGAAAAATGTTTGAAATTTTTTCAGACGAAAAAACACAATGAAGGCTGCTGGGTTTTGCTGCAAAAATAAGAAGCAAGTGCAACAGTCAAAGTCTCCAGAAGAACCCTGGCTGGTTCTGCAAGATGCTCAATATAACTTACCAATTAATCTCCTTATAAAACTGCATAAATTGTACTATTTTTATTTTTTTGTCACACCAAATATTGATGTTTCATTTACTAATGTTTACTGTTCCTTACAGTTTTTTTTTTTTAAGTAGAAACATTTAATTTCATTATTTTGAAGGTGTCTTTGCTCTACAGCATTTCATTGCATGTGCCTAAAACCTTTGCACAGTGCTGTACATACAAAGAAACACAAGCAATAGGGAGAGTTAAATCTATAATCAGTGTATCTTAGGAACAGTTTCTGATTAGAGTGGATAGATTAAACTGGATCATAGACTCTATAAATATTTCACTGTAAATATTGCTTTAAATATATTTTTAATTATATATACCTTCATTATTAACTTCATATTAATCTTTAGAATTCTGACAAGTGTTAGATGATAAATAGGATAAACACAGGATCAAAAAAGGCATGACACGAAACAACACATTTTTACCACCAATTTAAAATTGTATTGGGAGTATAACTTCAGTTGATATTTATGTTCAGATCATAAATCTGTTTTCATGAACTGACAAATGATGATAATTCCAGCATGTAAGCACTGTGCAGTTCTCTTGAGCGAATCCGTCAACTGGCATCTGCATCCTCACCAAAGCCCATGATGTCAGATTTAACGGCCATTGTAGTGGTTGTATTCTGCTTCACTTGCAAGCTGGTGAAAAATGTGCATATAACCTTAGAACCTGTCTGCTATTATAAATGTATAAACAAATATTTACTTTGGTTTTGGGTGACTAAACTGATGCATTATAAGAGTTGCGCCAATAAGTAAGAGTTCTGGTTAAACGATATGTTTACATACGTTTATATGTTATACATATACAGTTATACATACGGCCATAGATGATTTAACGGCCTGCAGTTGGAAGAAAACACGACCTCCTTCTTCAGGGCACACAGCTCGTATATCATCACGCCTCATCCCCAAAAGCAATGCTCCATTCATCATACCCAGGTTCCGTATTGTCCTACACACACAAAATTCACACTCATAAAACCCAGACAAGGCGAAAGAGAAGTGGGGTTTATAGCACTGTGTTATAAATGATTATGGTGCTTCACCCACAACTGCAATCCTATTTAATAGTGCTCCTAAAAGTGTACATCCTATACACGAGTAACTAGTTAATTGAGTAACTTTGCACTTATAGCTGTAGCTAATAGGCTTCTGTATATTTTACAGTCAGCTGTAAACTGTAATTAACATATTTGTGGCCAAATTGTGAAACTCAATTATTAACGTTTAAATAATGTCAGCTTTTCTTGCTTTTTGATGTGATTTTGACCAAAAGGCCAACAATAGCTGAATGTTTTCAGTATACATTTCTAAAGAAATTAAAAGTATTAATCCACGTTTACAAATATACTGTATGCACAAAAACATTTTTTTCCTATTATGACATTTAATTAACCAATACACAATCCATTCCATTATTTAGTTTATATTAGATTTTGCATATGCTATATATATATATATATATATATATATATATATATATATATATATATATATATATATATATATATATATATATATATATATATATATAAATTTTAAACATTCTAATTTATAGTTAATAGATGAAAATTGAATTGAAAAAGATATGTCTATACTATGTACACTCAATTCCCACTTTAATAGCAACACTTCTACTCCTGATCAGTCAATCATGTGGTAGCAGTGCAATCCACAAAATCACACATCCATAAAATGCAGATCCAGGTCAATGTTCACAGTTAATGTTCACATCAAACATCAAACTGGGGAAAATGTGATCTCAGTGACTGACAGTGGCATAACTTTTAGTGTCAGGCAGGCTGGTTTGAGTATTTAAGAAACTGCTGTTCTCCTGGGATTTTCATGTATTAAAGTCTTACACAGAATGGTGCGAAAAATAAACGCGCATCCAGTAAGTGTGAGTTCTGCAGACAAAAAAACATTGTTGAAGAGAGAGGTCAGAGGAGAATGGCCAGACTAGTTTGAGGTGTCAGGAAGGATACGGCAACTCAAATAAACCTTAAACCATGATGAGCAGAAAAGCATCTCTGAATGTGCAACATGTTGTACTTTGAGGCTATAAACTATCACCTAAAAACTCTGCAGTTTGGGTGAGCATGTGCCCACTGTACCCTCAGATTGAACATGGGAAAAAGACCAGGCAATGTTTTCCAACCTTCAAGTGTCAAGTCAAAGAGTGGTTATTTGATGATGTTTGATGTGAATTTTAAGCAAAGTGCTTGACCTGTATCTGCATGATTTTATGCATTGCACTGCTGCCAGATGATTGGCTGATTGATATTTGCATTGATAATGAGAGAAAGTTTGCATATGCTTAGAACAAAATGTAAATGACATTTTCCTTGATATATCTTGTAATTCTGCCAGATGGCCTTCTTCAGATTAAGGCTGAAATCGAACAGAGTCATTAAAAACATTTGCCTTAGGTCTGGATTATGTTTTGGATTGTTGTCTTCTTGTAGTATAGACCCAGGTTTTTGCTTGTTTTCATTAAGAATTCCATTTTATATGAGTTTTTCAATTAAAATAAACCATAACAAATGCAAACTCTTGCCCTTAACTATATATAGACTAAATATATATATATATATATATATATATATATATATATATATATATATATATATATGGCCAAAACAATGTGGACACCTGACCATCACCCATATGTGGGTCTTCCCCATAACTTTTGCCAGAAAGTTTTAAGCACAAAATTGTCTAGACTATCTCTGTATGCTGTAGTATTATAGTTTCCTTTCACTGGACCTGAGGGGACCAAACCTGTTCCAGCATGACAGTGCCCCTGTGCACAAAGGCATGGTTTGCCAAGGTTGGAGTGGAAAAACTCAAGTGGCCTGAGCCCTGACCTCGCATGACATCAGAGCCTGACCTCATTAATGCTCTAGTGGCTGAATGAACACAAATCCCCACAGCCACACTTGGGGGGGGGCGCAACTCTGTGTCAATCCCAATGGTTTTGGAATTGGCAAATATAGGTGTAATGGTCAGGTGTCCAAATTCTTTTGGCAATGTGGTGTATATATGAATATATGCATATTGTTACTACATTTATTAGATACACATCTACAATACATACTACACCTAATGAATCTGTACCTGCCTTTTTTAAATTCATTAATGAATTTAACAGCATGAAAATTGTGCACAGAACAAGATAAGCTGAAACCCTGAGTTAACTAAAGTCTAAATATAATAGTTTATAGATGCTATAAAATGCTTGGAATGAAAATGTTAAATGTATGGCAGGCTATCAGGTACTGACAATAAAGAGGATGGGCTGAGCTAAACAAATAGGTTATCAGACATGACAGCTGGAGTATTTCTTCATTTACCAGTGATAAGAGGGGAACACTCCCAAAACCTAATGAGTTATGCTAAGATATCCAGTAGCCTATTACAAATATAAGAGTAAACTGGCACCAAGGAAGTCCATGGGTTGTTGTTGCTGTCATAGAGGAACATGACATTTCTCCACACCCTATTTCAAGCTTTCTGTCACACTATATATATATATATATATATATATATATATATATATATATATATATATATATATATATATATATATATATATATATATATATAAATATATATACACATACACAGCAAGCCTCCCTTCAAGGATGTATAAATTTCAGTCAGTAAATCTACTGTATGCATCTGACGAAACATACCGTGTCATGAGCCGGGTAATATTTTATGAACGAAACAGCATTCAGGCTTATAATGCGGCTTTGTAAAATGCAGTTTTGAACAGTTAATACACAATTCGAAATGGTTCCTTACGAGCTGGAAAAGCCCTTGTACTGTAACCAGGTCCTCACTTCCTCTGGGCTGGATTTCATATCGAGATTTGGAGGTCGATTCACTCTCTGACAAAATGGTAGGACAGAAGACAAAGTTAAACACCTCTTGTGTGTCTCTTGGCTTTCTTGACATTCAAATCAGAAAGTACAGTAAATGATGAACGATGCTTTAAATAATGGAAAACTGGTGGAACTTACTGCTGGCTCTTCTCTATTCATGGGCTCTAGAACATTTGGAGGCACATGGCCCTCCTCGTCAAGATTGTTTCGCACTACCCACCATTGCCTGGACTTGTGTACCACCTGTCGGAACATGTTCACAAACAACTTCTCACATACAGGGTGGTGTTTCATACATTTAAGCTGAGCAAACAGTGTTAACAAAACATTGCTTTTGTGGGAAAGAAGGTATGCACTTAAAAAAAAAAAAAAAAAAAATTTAAGAAAAAGACCAGTAATTGCAGTCTGGCCAGTCAGTCAAACACATTTTAATTTATTTGATCTTATTTGTATAAAGCTTTTAGCAGATTTTACAGATTTTTTCTTATATAGAGCCCTAATGAGCAACAGACTATATAAGACTAAAAGACTACATTAGACTAAAAATCTATGTAAGGACGAGACCTTCAGTGGAACCAGACTCTAAAGACCCATTCTCTTCTAGGTGACACCAAGTAATGGAATTTTTATATTTATGTTATACATTGACTATGGCTTTAAAAAAAACAAAAACAAAACAAAAAACAAACAGAATGTTAAGTAAAAGTGAAAAGGAGTGACTAAATCAAGTATGTATGACTTTACAGCAGTACATCTTACCTGCACCACATCACCTTTCATCACACTCAGCTCCTGACGGTTTCTGGCTGTGAAATCGTAGATCACGCGCATGTGGAGCGGAGGTTCTCCTGAGCTACAGGACAAAAAAGCACAAATAATTGCTTTGTAGATGCATAATTTCACAGGAATGACATTAACACTACCCCTAAAGATCCTAAATGTATGCATTATTCGGTTTATTTGTATAGCGCGTTTACCAGTAGACACCATCACCTAACTTGTATAGTAATTTGGATGTAGGATTCGATTCCTAATGAGTAAGCCATGACAGTCATACTAACTTTATAGCATAAGGACAAACATTACAAAGTGTATTGAAAGGATTTTCCGTTTGGGCATATTGTTGTATCAAGATGAAAGACAGTGAAATCATCTTGTTCTGAAAATTTGAGCTCTTAAAAATCTTAGTGATTGGAGTTTGATGTATTGTAAGTGATTAAGGTATTATAATTTAGATTTCAATACTGTCCACTTTACTCATAATGATCAGCTGTCACAGCAGTATTATCACAGACTGTTATTTACCGTTCAGGCGGAGCACCAAAAAGCCTGTTATCCTGGAAGGGAAAATAAACAGCTTGTGTCAACAATGTCACTATTAAACTACAACCATCTAATGCACATTAAATAGAGTGATGGGAAATAAGTATTTGGAAACATTTGTTTTTGTTATTTAATATACATCACTTCAAATTTACACACATAATGTATTTTGACTTTATACTTATACATATGAACATAAATGTATGTATTAATAAGTGTAAACAAAAATATGTTTAAAAAAATGAAACTGATGGGGGGGGGGGATTAAGACACAAATTACTACTTTGTTGCAAAGTTGTTGCTTTGAGATGTCTATGGTAAGAGGTAATTAGGGTTTTACAGGATTGTGGTTCAATTTTGGCCCATTCTTCTTCAATTCCCAAGGATACAAGAGTCCCTCTGATGGACTTGCCATTTAAAAACCCTCAATTAATAGTCAGGGGATTGGCTAGGCCATGCAAGCACCTTCATAAACGTTTTAGAAACCAGTCTCGGCTGTATTTGGGGATGTTGTCTTGCGTGAAATGTCTATCTTCTTTTCAGACTCAGTTTCCTGGTTGAAACTTCTTTAATGTGTCCCAGTACATTGCTCCATTCATGTTTCCTTCGATGACATGCAATGCCCCAGGACTGTTTGCAGAGAAGCATCCCCATAACACTCCCTCCTTCATACTATGGTATTCTTGGGATCTTATGTGTAACTCTTCATTCTCCAAACATGATAAGCTTAATTAATATATCCAAAGTGCTCTTTTATTTTTTCTGGCTTAATCTTTTGTTCCAAAGAGTTCTGATTTGTCTGTGCTTCTTTTTTAGCAGAGGAGTTTTGTGTAGGGTGTATAAACGGATTTGTTTTCTGGCGCAGTTCATTGCTTATTGCTCTCCGTGTAACTGTTGTTCCTGCTGCCTTCAAGTCATCCTGCAACTCTTTTTCAGTGACTAATGTCTTCTCTCTTAGCTTCCTTACCTTTAGTCTGAGAGCATGTTGTGAAATCTTGCGTAGTGCAACTGTCAGTGGACAGTGAGTTGTGGTTCCATGAACTTTCCACCTACATATTATCAAACCAACTGTATAGTGATAGGAATGTTAAACATCTTTGCTGTGGCTATTTTGCTTTTTTTCCATTAGAGCGCTTTTTAATAATGTCTCTAAGTACTCCTCACCCTCATCATGATTGCTACTTGTATTGTGAAGTCTTCCAAACAGTGGCAATGTGTTTTCTGATGCAATTTGCCAGAGCATTTTTTTGTTGTTGTTGCAGCAATTGTGTTTAGAATTAATTTCATTTTCGTATTAAAAAAATACCTCACTATATCTAGATTTTAGCAAAACAGAAAGTTAGTGTGTACAGTGCATCTGGAAAGTATTCACAGCGCTTCACTTTTTCCACATTTTTTTATGTTACAGCCTTATACCAAAATGGATTAAATTCATTATCTTCCTCAAAATTCTACAAACAACACCCCATAATGACAATGTGAAAGATGTTTGTTTTAAATCTTTGCAAATTTATTAAAAATAAAAAACAAAAAAAGCACATGTACATAAGTATTCACAGCCTTTTCCATGACACTCGAAATTGAGTTCAGGTGCATCCTGTTTCCACTGATCATCCACTGATCATGTGGTAAATTCAGTTGATTGGACATGATTTGTAAAGGCACACACCTGTCTATAGAAGGTCCCACAGTTAACAATGCATGTCAGAGCACAAACCAAGCCATGAAGTCCAAGGAATTGTCTGTAGACCCCTGAGACAGGATTGTATCAAGGTACAGATCTGGGGAAGGGTACAGAAACATTTCTGCAGCATTGAAAGTCCCACTGAGCACTGTGGCCTCCATCATCCATAAATGGAAGAAGTTTTGAACCACCAGGACTCTTCCTAGAGCTGGCCATACGGCCAAACTGAGCGATCTGGGGAGAAGGGCCTTAGTCAGGGAGGTGACCAAAAATCCAACGGTCACTCTCATAGAGCTCCAGCGTGTCTCTGTGGAGAGAGGAGAACCTTCCAGAAGAACAACCATCTCTGCAGCACTCCACCAATCAGGCCTGTATGGTAGAGTGGCCAGACGGAAGCCTCTCCTGAGTAAAAGGCACATGACAGCCCGCCTGGAGTTTGCCAAAAGGCACCTGAAGGACTCTCAGACCATGAGAAACAAAATTCTCTGATCTGATGAAACAAAGATTGAACTCTTTGGCCTGAATGGCAAGTGTCATGTCTGGAGGAAACCAGGCACCAGTCATCACCTGGCCAATACCATCCTACAGTGAAGCATGATAGTGGCAGCATCATGCTGCGGGGATGTTTTTCAGCGGCAGGAACTGGGAGACTAGTCAGGATTGAGGGAAAGATGAATGCAGCAATGTACAGAGACATCCTTTATGAAACCCTGCTCCAGAGTGCTCTGGACCTCAGACTGGGGCGAAGGTTCATCTTCCAACAGGACAATGACCCTAAGCACACAGCCTAGATAACAAAGGAGTGGCTACAGGACAACTCTGTGAATGTGCTTGAGTGGCCCAGCCAGAGCCCAGACTTGAACCTGATTGAACATCTCTGGAGAGATCTGAAAATGGCTGTGCATCAACGCTCTCCATCCAACCTGATGGAGCTTGAGAGGTCCTGCAAAGAAAAATGGGAGAAACTGCCCAAAAACAGGTGTTCCAAGCTTGTAGTATCATACTCAAAAAGACTTGAGGCTGTAATTGATGCCAAAGGTGCTTCAAAAAAAGTATTGAGCAAAGGCTGTGAATACTTATGTACATTTGTTTTTTTTGTTTTTATTTTTAATAAATTTGCAAAGATTTCAAACAAACTTCTTTCACATTGTCATTATGGGGTATTGTTTGTAGAATTTGGGTGACAATAATGAATTTAATCCATTTTGGAATAAGGCTGTAACATAACAAAATGTGGAAAAAGTGAAGCGCTGTGAATACTTTCCGGATGCACTGTATACTATATGTTTAAGGTGTGTTTGTTTTTTTGTTTTTTTTTTAAATACCGAAAATCTACACTAGCTAGTGTAGACCTCATGTCTTGTCGGAGGTTCTGATGAGTTTTACCTGTCCAGGTCGTTGTTGTATGTCATTCTCGGCTGGAAATCTCTGACTGTTGCTCCGTGACAGAGGATGGTTCATGGGTCCTGACTGGGGAGGGGCTGGTGCAGGCGGTTGCCAGCCATCATAAAACTGTGGAACATATGGTGGTATCTGATCTGCATTCGGCCAACCTGGTCTAAGAATGCAGAGAGTGAATCTTATAAGATTCCAGTTTAGTACACAGTATCTTTAGCAATATGACCTTTGATACTGAAGCCCTTCATGCAACATTTATACATACTGAGTTGCCAGTTTTTTAGGTGCATGCTAGGGATGTAACCCACAGAAATAACAATTTAGAAAATAGTTATAGTGTACATTTCTAGTGGTTTAGGTTATGGTTTAGGCCATGCCCATTTCGGGTTAAAATCCGAGTATAGATACAGATATTTAGAGCACTAAACAGAGACTAAACAGTCTTGAGAAAAACAGACCCTTCCACCTCATTCCTATGATGCTCAATAAGTTCCTGGGAATGTGCAATTCACTAGAGCAATAAATAACTTGCTCTCGTATGTGCCTTGTCACACAGCACATTATCATACTGGATGTTTCTAGCTGAGTGTGGATAAACTGTGGCCATGAAGGGATAAACTTTGGGATAACACGATGGCTACCATATATACTGTGCTGTTTAGACATCCCTTAATGGGTATCACGGGCCCTAATGTACCAGGAAGACATCAACAACTCACATTATTTTTATTTTTGAGTATTGCAGCCAATAAGTCCAATAAGTGGTGCATTCTGAGAGGTCATGCTCCAGACTAATGCTGGATTCAGATGTGATTTGCTTAGCTGTGAGTGTGCCTGTACAATTCTTGCCATGCTCTTTACTGATTTCTGATCACTGCATGTTTTTTTTTTAAATGCCCAGATTTCTTCCCAGATAGAAGTTACCAACATGGGAGGGAACGGGATAAAACACTCTCTCCAACATCGAGCCAGCCACTGAATCATTTTAAACTGCTGCTAATGCAACATCAACATCTTGCCCTGTACATGCAACCTAACAGAACCCCATAATTAGCTAGAGCTGGGCCAATTATGTCCTCTTGGCCCCTTACCCATGAATAGCTGTGGCATCATTCTGATTCAAACCAAGCAATAAAGCAAATATATAGACCAGTACCCTAGAACACTGGTATTTGTATATCGCTTGAACAATTGTTTGTGTGTGTGTGTGTATGTGTGTGTGTGTGTGTGTGTGTGTGTGTGTGTGTGTGTGTGTGTGTGGGAACAAGAAAACAGTCATTTGGGAATAATAGAACATCTATATAGTCTGGTTCTAGTCATATTATACTTAATATGAACTATGAGTCACTACTGGAACTCTGGGGTTGACACAATAAATAAATAAATAAATAATAGACTACTACTGATCTTATTAATAATAAAAATGATTGTGGAACTTTTTACCAGTTTAAATAGGACCTTTAAAATATATTTTATTGTACTAAGCCAAAATAATTGCATTGATCATCTTCACAATGGTCTCAATGCATCAATACTCTTAAAGAGCCTGACATGTTAAATATATGCGGTGTTCTGACCTGGGAATATTCCAGGCATCTTGTAAGCTGTTCCAGAGCTGACCCTCCTCTGGAGTCACCACCTGGCTGAGGAGCTGCAGAGTTTGTTCTGTGAGAAGGGGACTCACAACTGAAGGAGCCACCTCAAAAGGATACTGCCTCACCAGCTAAAGCATGAGGGGAGAGAATGGTTAGTTATTCAAGGAGTCCTGGTACATTTTGGTCTGGCCTAAAAAAAAAAAAAAAGCATGGTATAATTTACTGACACACAGAGAAAGCTTTCGAAATCTGGACATTTAAGGCTAGAAGACCAGGTATCTCAGCACATGACATAACAAACAGATGAAATTAAAAGAAAATGTTTCAAAATTTTTCTATTCCATACATTGTTGATGTTGTGACTAACAGTGAACAAAGAAAATGCTAAATTAAAGCTTTTTGTTGCTCCTTTACAAAGTAAACAGGTTAAACTGGTAGATACTCACAAAATCAAGGGTGGAGAAAAGACTGTGGATAAGGTCAGGAGCATCAGGTTTACTTAAGTGTCCATTAAGTTTCCCCTAAAACAAGAAAAATAAGGCAAGTATTAGTCCCAGTACACAAACAGGGCATGATGTCCTGGAGCACTTTAGCCTATTTGTTTCATGAACTACTGATTGAAGCATTTATCATTCATTTTGATTTTCTGAGTAATTCAAACTATTTACTTATACACTTCATCTACATTTTTCAGCTTCTGTCATCTTTAAATCTGTCATCTTAAAGACAAAGGAAATTGTTAGTGATTTCCTGTAATACTAAAAAAACTCCAAAACTGTTTAGAGAAATACAGTATATAATAGATTTAAATGGCTGCAGTATTGCTGCATTAATACTTTGCATTGTGGTAATTAAACTTATATATATATATATATATATATATATATATATATATATATATATATATATATATATATATATATATATATATTTAAAGTTGCAGTCGGAAGTTTACATACCCTTTGCAGAATTTGCAAAATCTTAATACTTTTAACAAAATAAGCTATTTCACATAACAGAAGTTTAAATATAGTCCACAAGACACGATAGTAGCTGAATTTATAAAGATTACCCCGTTAAAAAGTATTCCAACCGCAAATATATATATATATATATATATATATATATATATATATATATATATATATATATACATACATATCAAATACTGAAAACCCTCAGCAATGCTGCTCCACTGCATACACTCATACCAGCATGACACACTACTATATATATATATATATATATATATATATATATTCTTTGCTTCAAAAAAAAGTTTAAAGATTTGTAATGGTCAAGTTGTTGACTTACAAGAAGATTAAAGCCATATTTAATTTTTTGAAGACAGGCCACATATTCATCTATAGAGGGAAAGTTTTCACCTGCACAGGAAATAAAGAGTAACAAATTAATACATTTCCTATCTATAACTTTGCTGAAACGAAAAATCCCTTAGCCCACACTGCTGTTGCTTACCATATATTATTGTGCTTTTGCCTTTCTTTTTCTTTTTCTTCTTTCCATCCACTTGTGCTAAAGCTGCTCCAACTTTGCCCATAAAGATCTCAATGTCAGCCACTACATGATTAAAGATTTCCTGGAGGGAAGAGATACAGTATTTAAATAGATGTATAGGGAAGCAAACAATCA
Organism: Ictalurus punctatus; assembly: GCF_001660625.3. Taxonomy (NCBI): domain Eukaryota; kingdom Metazoa; phylum Chordata; class Actinopteri; order Siluriformes; family Ictaluridae; genus Ictalurus; species Ictalurus punctatus. Next base: position 22,718,426 of record NC_030420.2, read on the forward strand.
GATGAACATGCACACATTTTAGAAAGTTGATTTTGGATGAGAAGAAGGCAGAATTAGTTGAAGATAAACTGACCACACTCCTGTCAGTGTCTAACATGGGGGGAGAGGGCTGCTGATTTATGTGGCTTTGTCGTTCATGCACGTCTGGACTGAAAAAGCTCTCCTCTCTGGGTGGAAACATTGGAGGCTGGTGATCATCTGGAAATAGAGTTTTGTACATAATACTGAATTAAGAATGGAATTATAAATTGAACAGAGATTGAAAGCTCTTTTCAGCCATTGAAAACATGAACCACTGCTTTGACAAATATCAGCCAGTGACTTGTAAAGATTTCGACCAATTTATTAAAACCTTTTGCACTACAGCACTGTTGTATTCTCCATTCAGATTCTCATTTCCTTTAACAGTAGTTCCAGCTGTATGGCAAATCTCAGGCTTAAATTAATGTGTTCATTCTAATATGTAAACATTTCTATGGTAACTTTCACTTTCTATGGTATCTTCACACAATCTAAGATTAAAAATGAACAGATTAAAAACAGCACATTTCCTTTATATGGTGAAGCATTCTTTAAGCAATTTATAAAACATTTATTGAATGAGTCTTCAGTCTCAGCCCTTTGTAACAGTCTGCGGTAATGTCTTCAAGACAGAGGACTTTGCATTTTCCAGTTATTCAGTAACATGACAAGCTACATGTTTTGTCTTAACTTCAAAAGACAGCAAAAAAGAGGATGGTGATGGAACAACTGTTTATAGCTGTTATAAGTTAAGTAATAACAGGAGCTAACTTTGTACAGGGATGTTCCATGGCATAAAATATAACTCTAAACAGATTTTACAAATTGCTTTGGGGACATGCTGTTATTGGAAAATAAACAATACAGCTGATTATTGATCATTTTCATAATGCAGCATACTACGTCACCTTTTATTTCTTACTAAATGTAAGCTGAATATAAAAACCCCAGCCTCTTTCACCACAAAATCTTACAGCATGACTGTTCGGAAATGGACAACAATTCAGTACATTCACTTAAAAATGAACCTGCAACGAGATTTTTGACTACACTTTTGAGCAGTTCTCACCAACCCTGTTCCTGGAGAGCTACCTTCCAGAAGACTTCAGCTCCAAACATAATCATGCCCATCTGACCATCTACTCATTGCCTTAAGGAGATTTTGATCAACTTAAACAGCTGTGTTAGATTTTGGTTGGAGATGAAACCTGCAGTAAAGAAGATCTCAAGGAAGAGGGTTGGTGACCACTGCTCTAGAGCGTATACTATAGCTTAAATTTTCAATATGGCACATGAGGGAACCTATATTATTTCCATGTAGAACCTTACAATAGAGGGATCTATTTTGAGAGAGAATTACAAGGAGATCCCCTTTTGGGTGCCAAGAACCGCTAACTATTCAAAAACCTTTGAAGAACATTTTCAAATAAATATGGTTTGATGAGGCATATGGAGAGTATGCACTGTCAAACCTTCTACATAAAAAAAAAATGTTTTTAAGTCTTTTTTAAAATTCTTTCATTCAAAGTTTGTTATTCAATTTCACTTTCCTTCTTTCTGTATAGAATTGGATAATGAGGTTTTTAAATTTTTGAGTCTGTTTTTACCATAGTCTTGGAAGGTGCTGGACTGAGAAGGCGGATACTCGGACGTAGGAGGTGTGGAGCGCACTGGAGGAGGGCCAGGTCTGCGGAAACCCGCTGAATAACCTTGACTTATAATGTTCTCCAGATTACTCCTGCAGAAGACATGATATCTCACTACAGGCTTTGTTTGCAGACATTGTTTCATTGCATATAATTTTTTTTAATGATGTAGCAGCACATCTACAAGGCATTTTTATTCATACAGTTCTGTATATTGTTCTTGGGGCAGGAGTAATACTTTAACTGTTTAATGCAATTCTTAAATACAGATACAATTTCCCAAGAGGCCCTTGTCAGATAGCAGCCTACCTGATGTCAAATGGTGGTTCACTTGGCGGAAATCCTGGTCCTTCCCTCATCCCTGGCGCATCCCTGTTCTGGATCTCTCTGTCTAAATTAGCTTTCACCTCCTCTGCCTGTAAAATTCAGCAGTGCACACAACTTTGTGTATTAAAAACCAGAGAATATGTCGCATTGACATACCTTTCCAATTACTACCTCTCAATAAGACAAATATTGTCTAACCAAGTGCTCAGTCACTGAACAATCAAACTGGATAAAACCTGGTGTGTTTTATTCTTTACTAATTGTCATCTTAATCTGTAAATTCCAGTGTCTTTCACCATAAAATCTCATTCTATGGGATTCCTGCTTATCCTCAAGCCCGTAATCCCTGTCAGTTTCTGATCACAGCATCACTGCATGGTTGATGGATTGACTGTTTCTCAAACCAGCTGTGACATTAAGGTGTTTAAAACCCTCAGCAATGCTGCTCCACTTCATACACTCATACCAGCATGACACACAACTACTATGTCACTATTGTGCCGTTCTCATTGCTGTAAGAAGCACTGCTGCTGAGAAGGATCTGCTACACAAATAATATCTGGATAGCCATGGTCCTATGGTGGCCGTTTTCCATCGATAAGTAGAGTGAGGCTAATGGGCTACAGTCAGTAACGGTATCCATACAAAGTACAGTGATATGGTAAGTGAGAAGTACCGAATGAACTGGCAAAGTGTACAAACCAACCCTGACTTATCAACACACAGATCTAAGAGATCAAAGAGGTTATTTGAAGAAAAGAAAAAAAACAATGTTTATTGATTTTCACAGCAAGCATAAGCAATAGTGAGATTAAAGTCCTCACCCCAGTTTCCTCACACTGGAACAAGAAAATATTTGGAGCCCTCCGGCTGTTGTCCTGAGCTGTGACAATAAGGAGGGAGTCATAAACGCAGCTGTCCAGGACTGCTTTTGTCTGTGTGATGTTGCCAAGAGGAAGTGAATCCAGGAGCTCCTGCAGAGTCAGCAAGTTCAAGAGGTTGAAGAGTGAAAGAGAGACATAGAAGAGAGAAATATTTGTAAGAAACATTGTAATAAGAGCACATTACATACTGTACCTTACCCTTAAATTCCTGTACATTCCATAAAAATGAAACAAAGCTTATGCTATAAGGTGAGCCCTGACCTTTGTTTCGACATCACACAGTTGTAAGTGGCCGTTCTGCACCTGCAGGATCATATCCTGACCCCACACTTTCCCTCGGCTGTCCAGATTCTTCAGCTTGGCCATGCAATCATCAATGCTGCTCAGGTCCCTCCCATTTATTTCACATGTAAACAAGTGCTGAGGAATGAGTTGTAAATTAATTAATAACAAGAAACCTTGAATTTCTTTATAATGATAATTAATGAAATGTAAACTCTTTATATATTACAGTAAGTATACATAGAGGGAGAGAGTAAAATTATACACCTAAGGGGCTTTTAGTCAATAAGTACTACTTGCGTGTGTGTGTGTGTGTGTATGGGTGTGCACTCTGTACATTATATATATATCTACAATACATGGGTTCTTTTTAACTGTGCTGTTTCCTGTTGAGGTGATCAATGGTCCATTCCTCTATTATCATATCATGTTATATTATATTATATGAAACGTATTAGACCAAAATATTAAAAACTTACTCACGATCAGAACATGGCCAGATATAGAAGAATTCTCAGATATATAATTTCAAACCTTTAGCAGTTGTTTTTTTTTTTTATGTTTACATAGTGTATAATATTGTAGAAGATGTATAAATTGTGACAGTAATTTGATTAAGGTTAAAATGATGGGGAATGTGTTATAGAGATACCAGGGAAACCAAAACTGGTCATCTGAACTGTGTTTAATTACAGTATTCCTCAGGGCATGTTTGGTACTATTTTTATCCATATTTCATGGTGAAGGATGTGGTGATATCATAAATATCATATAGGTTCAGGAGACAACATTTACAATATATGGTGTAGTATATATATCTTGCTTGTTCTCCATGCGCACGCACACACACACCTTTAATGAGTTCCTAACTAACTGGGGGTTCATTCTGCCATAAAACATTGTTTTATTTCCCATTTGCTATCTTGGTCACCATACATAATACATATAAGAGAGCATGTTTAGTATAACTCAAGGTTGGCTTGTAACATCAGAAAAGGCTTTTTACCATCAGAGATGCTTTAACAACACGCATCCTATGTGTCCATGACGCAGATCAACATTTTGTAAGTTCTCTTTTTCTGTTTTCTGTATATGCAACATTTTTAATGTTGCATTAAAAATGCATGACTTTTTAAAAATGACATTTACATAGTTATTAGAAACAGTTTCCTAAGCTAAAGTTGTAGTTTGTTAGACGCGTTAAAATCGACCTCTGACAAGCTAATAGAAAAGGCTAATACTTGCTAGTTTAAATGAAATCTCTGACAAGTAAATAAAAGATATAGGAAAGACCTAGGCTTGCATATCGATATAAACCTGTTTATTACAGGCTATATAAAAGCCTCTGACATAGGAACTTCATTTTATAATGAAAGCTTAGCATGAAACTGTTTTAGACTAATTATAATCAGAACACTGAGGTATTATATTTCTAGCACTAATTAGAGGATTATTCATTGAAGTCAAATAAATAAGTTAACAGTTATTATTAATTGGAGTCAGAGAATTCATTCAGTAGAGTCAGATATATAAATCATAAATTAAAACACGCATTCAACCTTCCGCTGCACCCGTTTCTGTCTTTGGTTATAGGAGAGCAGTGGGCTAAGTAATTAACCCTTTATATTTTAGCCCTACAGTATAATCAAACACATCATTTGCTTTAATTATAAAATACACCTAGAAAATGTTCTGTGTAGCACTCCACACAGATTTGTCTCTCCGGGGTATTTCTTATAGGTTCTATGTAGAGCCCTACAGCAGAGGGTTTCCTTTCAGAAAAAAAAAACACAAGTCCAGCCTGAACCTGTAACCATCCGAAGTGTAGTTTAACTGATTGTTTGTAGCACTTTTACTCTGTTCCTTTAACAGCTCTGTGATTGGATTGTATTCTGCCTTAACTGCATCTGGTACATGTGACATATCTACATCTGATTTTATAAAAGTGTCTGCCAAATGATACATTCAGGTGGCCAGAAACTTCATAAAGCTATGATGAATAAACCATGATGGGGCATGCTGATTAAAGTACTCACCAACAGGATGCTGTGATTCACTCCCTGATGTTTATTACTTCCTTATAACAGTATGTCCCAAACCATTTTCATTCCTTTTACACCACAGCAGTATTGTACCACACAGTAAATTTATTCATTAAAGAATGACACGTCATTTGAGACCATCAGTTACTTCCTGTTATTACCTTTGCCTCTCATTCTTAAAAAAAAAGAAAAGAAAATGTAGCTTGACATGTTAGCAAGAAAGTACAAAGTACAAAGTCCTCTTCCTGATGACACTCTTGGGATGGACTCCGCCTCTCTAAGATACTCTTTTTAAACCCAATCATGTTACTGACCTGTTGACAATTAACCTAATTAGTTGCAAAATTTTACTCCAGCTGTTTCTTTTTAGTAACACTTACTTTTCCAGCCTTTTGGTGCACCCGTGCCGACTTGTTTGAGACATGTTGCAGCCATCAAATTCAAAATGACCTTGTTTTTTCCTTTACCCTGTTTTCTATGTTCTACAAAAGTACATATCTTTTACTTACATTTTACACAATGTCCCAAATTTTTTGGAATTGGGCTTGTACATGAATATTGTTTGAATGGCTACAAACTTTGCATAAAATGTTCAGAACACCCACAAAACTCGCTCTTTGAACAAAATGTTCTAAAAATGTTAGCAGTGATTCTCCTTACCTCCACTCTGTACTGAAAAGCATCTGCTTGTCTGTTTATGGTCTCCAAATATTCCTTCCTTTGCACTGTGTTGCAACAGAAAACATGGAATTACAGAAAGAATCATACAGAAGTTCTGGGTGGGAAAGAAAAGTAAAAAGGCCTGAAGCTATTACTCACTATAGATGGATTTTGCACTGGGTCGAGACATATCGGACCTCTGAGAGAATGCCTCTGATGAGAAACCTCTACAATACAAACACAATACAATCTGTGCATCAGGACCGCAGCTCATATGAGACATTAGCAAATAATAGAGTACTGGATGCCAGGTTTCAGATTACATCAACCTTAAATACTTTACAAACTGTTACTAATATTTTTTCTCTTATCATGTATTTGTAATATTTCATTTAACAATGCTGTTTTTTGACACCATACATCATATGATAATCTATTAAATTCAATTTAAATTGAATCTGAATTTCTACATGGTTGGATGGGGGTGGGGGGGGGGGGGGGGGGGGGTTTGCTCATGTTCAGTTTCTATTTCATTTCTTTATGAGGTCTACACGCTACAGTAGTGGTTAATGGCTAATATGAAAGTAGACACTCCAGGCTTTAAGAATTTGCAGTTTTTCATAAGTATTTTGAAATGTTATAATTTTATTGTGGAAGTTGTATAGAGTGTTTTACTATGAAAAAAGCTTTAGTTGTGCTGCCTGTTTTATCTCTATAACAATTCTATTGTGGGCAAACCTTTCCCATCTCCCTACTCACCAGCAGCTAAACACAGAATAACGATACTCTACACACAGAAACGCAACAGTATCCTGACTAATTGCATAACAGACTTGCAGCTATAAAATAATTTATTTTTATACTGATTGAATATGTCTGATAAGTTGATTGAACGCTAGTGTACTGCTAGAACAGGTTAAAAATTGCTTGCCTTTAAAAATGGAAAATGTTCTCAATCTCAGGGTGTTATTTTTGCTGCAGTGACGCAATATTTGACCTGATACAGAAAAAACTAGACAAATGATTTTACACGTTTCATCTCTCTTAGCACTAGACACTGCAAGGACTACAAAGCAAAGTTGCCAGATTGGACCGAGTCGTTTTATCCTAATCAATTTAAAACCTGTCCAGTTTAATAGAAATCAGCCTAAGCTTGACTGTAACTAATACCCAAACCTAAAATGATAAATATGCAAATGATTCATAAACATGGGAATAGCTGAGTAGTTCACATTTATTGTGAGGTAGGTATTAACTGTCAATATTGAACAATTAAATACATGTAGAAAATAAAATTAAAGCTGCAACATAATTTGCAGCATCCTAAAACCATTCATGCTTCCAGCTTATTGTGGTTAGAAATAGGCTTTAGCTTTAATGAGTACCTTGTGGGGGAGGTTGGGCCGTTGTTGTTCATGAACATTCTTCCTTTCTGATGTCACACACCTATTAAAAAAACAGTGCTGGCAGTCTGAGCCAAAAATATGAAAACACATTCAAGGTAAATAAGGTATGAAGTGACATTAAGTAAAATATATCAATAAACTAAATAAAACAGCAAATGACCTAAAAAATCCCAGTAGGAACCACAAGTAGGTCTTATGGTGTTATGAGAAATCAACAAAAACTCTTATTATAAAGCTCTGTCTTTTTTTGGCAACAATTTCATAAACCTTATGATCATTATTTATATGCCATTGAATATGAGGTTTTACACACAAATTATCATAGATGAGAAATTTATGGCTCAGTCTTAAAATCCCAGAATTTTCACACAAAACCTTGGAATTAAATTAAACTCTTTGAAAAATGCAGTTTCAAGAATAGGTTAACAGTTTTGACAATTTAACTAAACACAATTAGCTTACTTAAAAAAAATAAAATAAAAAAGTAACCAATTTTGCTCCCAAAAGTGTTCATCGTTTTTAGAATCTTTTAAGTCTATAACACCATATTTCCTCAGTCCTCACTGTATTATTGAAATAGTTTTTTTTTTTTTTATCTCTATTAATGTGACCTTATTTCAGACCAATTCTATTAGCTTTATATAAGTGAAGCAATAACAGATATTGATGAGACCCACACTATATGTCTAAGCTTTTTCAGATTTGTTTTCATTTGTCAGTGATGAGAATGATTGTTTTTCCCATTTTATTTATTATAAGGTATCAGAATTGTCTAACAATTTACCACTGTTAGATACTGTAATGTAACCCCTTCCTAGTTTATCATCTAATCAGTTGGTTATAAATCTTTAGACAGATCACTTATATATATCCAACAAAATTACATTACCTGAGAAAGTCTGTATAATTCCAAACTCAGTGCTCCATTATTAATCCCGGAAAAGCACCATTTATTTACGCATACCAGAAAAAGATTCACAAATATGCTCCTGTTTAGCAAAAACCCTGTTGCAAAGTCCAGCTGCACCTGTACGGAAAGTGTGCTCAGGTAGGTTTTAAGTCAGTTATTCTGAGCTACTGGAATGGAAAATCCAATTTTATATACTCAGTCCAAAGGTTGGGAACACCTTTTTTTTGGCTGTTCGAAAGGCCTAAGATGACGCATGAATCGAGAACAGTTAGAACTTCACCCTCCTGGATAACGAGCTAGCGATAGCATTTATGGCCAGTTAAGAGTTGGAAAGAGGTATTTGTACATGATGGTTGTCATAGTGCTGAAAACCAATAATTCAATCATCCAGATCAACAACACAGGATCATATAAAGAAAATACAGTAACCTCTCTTCTGGAATAAATGCACAGAAGCCGGTTAGTGAGTAACCAAATATTTTATTCAATGTGTATGTACACTTAAAGGACACGATCAAACCATCTTTACGAGGACATAGTTTATTCATAAAGAAAATCAGGTGGCTTGATTATGGATGTGAGAAAGATTAATCAACAAAAACTCATGCTGTGGCCTTGGCTTGAGTGGCCTTAGCCAGTACTTTCAGGTCTGAGATGCACTTAGCAATACTCTCCTTTTCCTGAAAATCAAAACAGAGAAAAACATCAGTCAGGACCATGTGTGGTCATTAAGATGAATATCACTAGCATGAGTTTCAGTTTATTAACTGACTTGAAGTTTCTGCACTTCCTTGTCTAAATGAAAAAAAAAGCTGTAACCGGATCAGGTGAGGGCTCCATCTAGTGGCAGGAGCCATGGTTGCATTTAGTGAAAGTCAGGTAAATCCAATGCCTTGTTTTTCGTTTTGTATAAACAACTAAAGCAAACTGTTTGCTAAATAGTTGTGTGATGTGAGATCCTCGTTAATATCAGATTACTCAAACTTGCCCGGAAACGTTTAAAAACGTACAAAATATACTAATTGTACAACACATGCTCATCAGAGGCAATCTGATTATACTTGCATCTTTATTTGAGAAGTTCATTTACAAATTTCTTTGAAATTTAAAGCAGTGGTTACAGTGGCGCAAACCCCAACCAGTAGAATTTTTACCCAAAGTAATTCTATTTAACATTGTGTTATTATAGTTGTTAACAGATTTTGACTGGTCGCTTTAAATTGAATGGGTTTAATCAAAACCTCCAAAACTGCCAATAAATAATGTTAACTTGGACCTAATGTACTGCATCAGTGGACATTCCATGAATAAAAAGCTCTATTTATTTATGGGTAATAAATAGCTCTATTGTTGAACACATTTAAATAATGGGACTAATATTTAAACACTTGGGTTATGCTCATATTTTCGTGCTATGGCCACCTATGGAATTTAGTTTAGATTTAAAGTGGTTCTCATCTGCAAAATGGTTTGAGAACCCCTGTTTTAAAGCAGGTAACTTCAACAACAACAACCACCACATTTCCATTCATCCATTCTTTCTGGTATGGAACTTGGATCCAAGTGACAGTTTACAGTGTCAGCAGTGCTTTATTTTACTGGAAGAACTTATTACTGGATATGGCAATGCTGACAGGTGCGGTTGTATGGAGTTTGTGTTACTAATTACTAATAAATAGACATCACCACAGCCACTTTTTGCATGCAACAGTAGTGGGCTATCATAAACTACACATGCACAATATTCAATTATAATCCAGTCTATCCAGCAACATACTGCAAATCCAAACTTATACCAGGAGCCAAAACTGTGTGAAAATTGACATTTTCCCTTCAAGAAGTAACGGACAGTAACGGGACGTTTAACATAAGGGTTTGACGATGTGTCTGTATTATGGAATGCAACTATATTACTGATTCTCACATGAAGAGGCTCCAGAAGTCTTCACATGCGTCTGTATATATTCAACCTAAATAACTTTTAAGTACTTCAAGGGTCTAGGAGGGTTTCATAACGCTTCTCCATAACGAGACAAATCCAAAGACAAGACACTGATGAACCACGTACCTGTTGTGGTGTGATGCTCTTGATGACGCTCTGCTCCACCCAGTTGACCATGTGCTCCTGCTCCAAGCGACGCTGCAAGTTCTGAAGTGCCACCTGATAATCGAGCCTCTTCTTCACCTCATTGTGCACCATGTGAAACCGCTCCCTGTAGTTGGTCTCCAGCAGCATGGCCACGTTGTTCTGTAAACCATAATGTAAAGAGAGAAGATTTTAAATATAACTACTGTGTTTTACAAAGTTTGATCCGTCAGAGCACAGAATGTTAAGAGACCGGCCAGAACGATGACTAAAATTACAATTTTCATCACACGTTTATAGCTTAAATGCTTGCTCATGTTATATTTTGATTGCCGCAGTACTTATAGGTCCAACACAAAATAGTTTGTGAATAAAAACTTTCCGTGATGCAAAGATAACATAAAGAGAACCTGACACGAACGGCGTCACCGCGGATGCCTCCGCTACCAACAAGTCTTCTTTTACAATTGGTTTTTGTTTCTGTTACTAATTGGTATGTAGTAAATACACTTAGAATTGACTTCAACCAGGATGGAACATATTGAAGAAAAAAAACTTTTTAAAAACATTTAACCTTGCTGTGACCTTGATCGGATCAATTTTAAAGCAAAGGGACACACATGCACAGACAACCTAAAACATAATTCTACCACCACCTAGTGGCAAAGGCATAAAAAAATCATGTTTTACATAAAGAAAGGTATGTATCTTCTTCAACATTCTCACCCTCTTGGCATCGAAAAGCATGTGCCTTCCTTCCACTCTCCACTGCTCCTTCTTTTCTTGCTCGATGGCTTCAGCCAGGCTGCCCATGGCCTGGTCTTTCACCTCCTGGATCTTTGTCACTTTCTCCTACAGGGAGAAAAAACAGGAAATATCAAAGTTTTGTGGCATCTCATCAACACTAGTTAAACTGTTTAATAGTTTATATATTACTTAATTTAGGACAAACTGTTTTAGATTAAACACAGAAATTAAAATTTAAGTACAGAAATTTTTTCTTTTTTCTAATTTTATGACTACACTAATCATAATAAATGTGATGTAAATACACTGACACTGATGTTTCACTATAGGATATGGACACACTTTACGGTTACAACTTTGTTAGCAGAATTTTCACATTAACAAAAGAAACTTGATCATTTCACCCAAATTTTAGCATCGCTCCATTGGCTCCCGGGCCATTTTAGGATTCAGTTTAAGATTCTGTTGTTTGTCTTTAAAACTCTTAACGATCAAGCTCCTTCTTATCTCAAAGATCTTCTTACGCCACATTCATCTAACAAATTTCTAAGATTTTCGGATAGGTTTCTGTATGTCCCTCGACCCCGGCTAAAAAACTAAGGGGGATAGAGCTTTTTCAGTTGCTGCCCCTCATTTATAGAATCAATTCCCACTGGATATCCGCCTTGCAGCTTCTATTAACCTTTTTTAAAACATCTCTTCTCCCAGGCGTTAGTGTGAAACCAAACTCCATCATTATCTTGTACCAATCAAGTTGAATTCAGTTCGGCAAGCAAGCTATTTTCAGAAACTTCCATAGTTAATTGGAAATACATGCTCCATAAAAGTATGACCAACCTGGTCAACAAGAGCATGACTTGCCCAATAAAACCCACCTCGTTCAATTTGTCGGCAAAAGCTGCCACTTGGGGACCAAACTTCTTGACACCATAAATAATCACTGCACCAATGGAGGCAGCAGCGACAGTCTCATTGTTGATGACGTAGACCTCCTTAGAAAGTAAGTACAGGAGCAGACCGGTGCCGAGCACGTAAGGTCCTGGAAAACAAAGTGTGTCATTAGTAGGAGGCAGTGTGGTGATGTTCATTGCGCTTTCTCAAAAATATCAACAAAGCCTGACATGCATCATATTTATTAAATTTGTGAAATCTGTAATCAAACCATGAGACTTAAGATAGTCCAACATTGCATAGTGCTGTGAAAAAGTATTTGCCTCATTTCAAAAACTGATTTCTTTTGTTTTTGTATATATCTCATATTATATAGGTTTAGATCTTCAAACAAAATACAACATAAAACAAAATATTTATTTTTATTGAAGCCAAAAAAAAAAAAAAAAAAAAAGTTATCCAATGCCTATCAACCATGTGAAAAACTAATTGCCCACTTAAACATAAAATGTGGTTGTGCCACCTTTAGCAGTAATAACTGCAACCAAATGCTTCCGTTAACTGGAGATCAGTCTTTCACTTACTTCAAGGACTAAGATTTACTCCTATGCTTTGGATCATTGTCTTGCTGCATAATCCAGCTATGCTTGAGTTTCAACTTATGGACTGAAGACCGGACATTCTCCTTTAGGATTTTCTGGTAGAGAGCAGATTGTTATTACGATTATTGAATTTTGGAAGGTCAGACACTTCCAGGAAAGTTGACTACTATGCAGAGTTTTTCCATTTGGAGACAATGGCTCTCACTGTGTGGAGTCCCAGAGCCTCTGAAATAGCTTTGTAACCCTTCCCTAGCTGATGTATTTCAATCACTTTCTTCCTCATCATTTCTGAAATTTCTTTCAACTTTGGCATAGTGTGTTACTGGGCAAAACCTTTTAACCAACTTCATGCTGTTGAAAAAGTTCTATTTAAGTGTTGATTTGATTGAACAGGGTTTGCAGTAATCAGTCCTGGTTGTGTCTAGTCCAGCTGAACCCCGTTATGAATGCAGTTTCATAGATTTGGGGAATTAGTAACTACGGGGGCAAATAAATTTTCACACAGGCCTAGTTGGTATTTGATAAAAAAAATTTATATACACATCATTATCATTTAAAAACTGTATATTGTGTTCACTCAGGTTGCCATTGGTTTATCTTAGATATTGTTTCTGAAACAATTTAGTGTGAGATATACAGAAAAACAGAAGAAATCAGGATGGGGCAAATACTTTTTCACAGCACTGTATATACATTAAGTAATCTTCTAAAATGGAACAATGCATTGCCCACTGAGACAAAGGTTCATTTTGTTGTCTTTTTGGGGCATGACACCAAGCAGATGGTGAAGAACTAGCACCATTCAGGGGTGACTGATAAATGCCTTACATCTCCTGTGAAAAGTTGAGAAAAGTTTGTGGAAAAAAATTACTTATGCAAAAAAAGGAAGACTCAGCATCACAGCAAAAGACCTAAACTGCATAATACTGTACGTTTTATATCCATCCATCAGTCTTCTGTACAGCTTATACTACACAGGGTTATGGGGGAGCCTGGAGCCTATCCCAGGATACAAGGGACACAAGGTGGGGGACACCCTGGACGGGGTGCCAACCCATCGCAGGGAAAAATCACACACACATTCACACACTACGGACAATTCAGAAATGCCAATGAGTCTACAACGCATGTCTTTGTACTGGATGAGGAACCCAGAGTACCCAGAGGAAACCCCCAAAACATAGGGAGGACATGCAAACTCCACGTACACAGGGTGGATTCAAAACCCAACCCCAAGTCAAACATGCTAACCACTAAGGCACCATTCCCCCTGTATGTTGCATATGTAATTATTTTTCAAAACAATGTTTAGGGTGTATGTCTGCATGTATGAGCCATAGCCAAACATCTGCCTAGCTACAATTTTCATTACTGTGAACCAGTTTTAAATAATTTGGACCCTTTTTAAGCCATTTCATTACAAAAACAGGGAAACAAAAGCAGAGGTAGAGAAGTATTGAGCAGGCAAGGAAAAGTTGAAAAATGAGGTATGGTATGGTTGCTATTCTAAGTGACATTTGCTTGCTTTGCACTTCTCCTACACACAGTCAATAGGCTAAACAACCGATCTAACAGTGATTCAACACACTCACTCGGCACTGATTAGGATGGACTCATGCCAAATAGTGTCACTGTTGACCACAAACACAGAGCGGACTAACCATAATTACCACACCATGTCAGCATGCATGCTCTGTCCTGTGTTTAGATTAGCCCAAACTGACTGGGCTAAAAAGAGGTAGCTAACGTAATGTAATAACATATGGTAAAATAGTTAGCTGGTTAAGAGCATCAACACAGACTAAATGTATATGAAGTCTTGATAATTTTTTATTATTATTATTTAACATATCAAAAAAAGTCTACAGGTCTTTGGGGAACAATGGCTATGAGTTGTGGTGTTCTCTGCTCACACTGTAAGATAAATATTATTTGGGTCTGGGAAAGGTCTCCCAATATGTTTAAAAGCAACGTGATGTTCTGTGCTAGCAGGAGAGTGAACTGTGTCCCTAGTGTGTCCTGCTGGTACCTGATTCAGAAAAATCTGTCGGTCATACGTTTACACTAGTAAAAATCATCCAATCAGATCATCCTGGCCAGTGTGTGTACTGTAGCATGCAAATATAGTTACAGCAGAGAGGTGTGTCACACCAACATAAAGCACGTTACGTTTAAACATACATGCCAAATAACAACTTTTGTTGTGCAAAAGTCAATAAAAAGTAAGATTTATTTTCTTTGTCTGGTTGGTGAAGCTACTTGTCTGCCAGGAAAATTTAAATAAAACACTAATGCTGCTTTTGACTTGCACTTTGTAAGGGGAAATTCACAGATTGGAAGGACTTTTTCGAACTTGGCAAATTCTAAATATGAAGTGGGAAAAAAATAAGATGGATGCCTGCATGTTAAGCAACAAGCTAGTCAGTTAACTGTGATGAGTGATGTGCATTTTCCTTCTCAAACAGCAATCTGTATAGTCAATGTTATAGGTTTAACAAGTGAATATGCCTGCATGTCGATTGATCTAAAGCAAATATAACCAACATCATAACTTATTCAAAAGGTAAGAGCAGCTACTTTGTTTACTTTAGACACTGTGCACAGCCATGCTGACTAGACTTAACGCCATAAATGGGGAAGGACCTGTAGTTGAGAAGCCTAACCCCAAACTGATGGGTAGGAATTTCAAGTTGAGGGGTCATTTTCTTTGGCTTCTACTGGACGTAGGGATGTCACGAGAGCCGATACTTCGGTACCAACATTAATAAAAAAAAAAAGTGACTGTACTTGTTTTTCTGCAGTAGCGTATGTACCATTAGTAATGAAGGTAAAGAGGTTGCAATTCTTCCGCAACTGATGGGGGCAGCAAATACGTGCAAGTGTTTTAGTCAGTCCACAAGTGGTGAAGAAGAAGAAGAAGAAGAAGAAGAAGAATGCCTACAAGCACATGGGAAAAACTACAGAAGATGGCGACAAGTTTAGCTCGACCCCCACTCATTGACAGGAATGGTGGTAAGAGACAAATATGGAAATACTTCGCATTCAAGGAGGATGACAACAAAGGTATAAGTGATGCTCTGAAGCCAGTGTGCAACCGATGCTACCATTCATTTCAAACAAAGCGAGGAAACACCTCGAATTTGGCGAAGAACCTGAAAGATGGGCCCCATATTATGTTTGAGGCCGTGAAACCAGCTAACGTTATGCTCCATCTAATGTTTGCGATAGCCAGTTATTTATTAATGACACTGACGCATTGCAATGTTATAAACTACATCCTAATGGGCCACCATGTATCGGTACCGACTACTAGATTTTTGGTATCGTGACATCCCGAGCTGGTCAAACGTTGGGAATTACAAGTCAACTGCTGCATAATAATGAAATTTATTTATCTGGGCTTCCTGAATTGGCCACCACCGAGACAAGTGACAGACAAAAAAAAATTATTACCTGTGACACCAGTCTTTGGGTACAGTAGCGTGAAGAGCTCTTCTGGAAAAATTCCATGGCGGACTTTTCCTCCCTTCTCTGGCAGAGGGGGCACAGGTGCCAGGCTCTGAGGAGACGAGTGGAGGGAACGAGAGGCCTGGACCACACTTAAACAAAACAAGCATTCAATAAACTTTCACATCAAAAGTTTACCAAAAAAAAAAAAAAAAAAAAAAAAAAAAAAAAGTTCAGTGTTTACAAATTTTATGTTTATGTCAAAACAAATTTTCATAGTGGGGAAAACAATCACTCAGTACGTTTACATGGACAACAATAATCCGATATTAACCCAATTAAGACAATACTCTGATTAAGAAACTAGCATGTAAACAATGATTACTGATTACCTTAATCCGACTAAAGTCATACTCGAAGTAAACACAAATCGAATTAAGACATGTGGAGTATTCCTGTTTTAGTTGCATTATCGTTGTGCATTATATCTTAATAATTTACATTACATTACATTTATGGCATCTGGCAGACTTATCCTTATCCAGCACGACTTACATTTATCTCATTTATACAACTGAGCAGTTGAGGGCCCGTTAAGCACCTTGCTCAAGGTGGAAGTTTTCACCGCATTTTGCAACAGGACATGTACACACACGGCAGTGCTCAACCATTTGACGGTAAACAAGAAAGCACAGCTGTGTCTGAAACCGCATTCTTACCTGCTATACAGTAGGCAAAATACATGTAGTTCAGCTAGTATATAGTAGGTAAATCTGCGGTTTCATACCCAGCCCACGGCTTCAAGCAGTGAATAATTAACTGTGCTTGAAGCTTTCGTAAAATTAAAAATGAAACACCCAAAATTGTATATAATACCATAACGAAGGCGAACTGTATGCCGATACGTGAAATTCTGGAGGGAACGTCGGACGGCGTGGCATGGGGATGTAATGACGTGTGCCGTTAACCGATCTATGTTCTATAACATGTAAAACCTGAACATGAAAGGAGTATTCTAAAAGCGACTGGTGTAAACACCTTAATCACAATATTGTCTTATTCAGAATAAGGTCAATAATTAGATTACCACTGTCCATGTAAATATAGTCATGCATACGTACCAGGGTCCAAAGGAAGCAGTGTTTTTCAGGGCTGAACCTGGACAGAGAGAACAGATACAATCCTTTATGTCAATGTCATTCTCAATGAGACCCACAGCCCTTCAATACAACTACTTCAAAGTTACTCAGATGGCAAGCTGGATATGAAGAAGTGTACACAGCCTGTGTTCAAATCCAGTGAAATATGCTGTAGCAGAAGGCAAATTAAGCTGGTAATGATGATCTTTTGCACAAAACACTTTGCTTCTCTCTTCCATAAGTTGCAGCTACTAGATCTACTGTATCGAGTAAATGAATCTTTTTCTTCATTGGTCACAAAAACCTGCAATTTCACTTCCAGGTCAGAAAGTCAGTGAACCACTTAGCCCCCAAATTGAGTCATTTTCCACTCGATTTAAACGATACTTGCTCTCTACTTAAACTGTCCAACAACATTACGTCTACATCCAATACATACTGTATACTAGCGTGCTGAATAGTATGCAGTATTCTAAGCGGTTCTGATGTAGTATGTAGTACACGCGTTTGGACTTGGGCTAAATGAAGGACGTCTGTCTGGACTACTGACGTTACCGGCATTGCATGGTTATGTGGCTAAAGGCTAACAGCACCTCAACTAACAGTTAGTTTGGCGACAGTATAAGCATCAACAAACAAAAAAATCCTCAGGACGTATTTTAACTCCAACAACTTCTGAAATATCCGTGAATATTTAGCGCAAACTCACTGGCTAATTCATTCACATAGCTAACGCTAGCTAGCTAGCGAAGTCAGGCCTGCTCTTTTTACCCTTCAACTTCACATTCGCTATACATTAACATTGCTAAAACAATAAAGCAACCACGTTAACGGGTTGGTTTTTTTGTTGTTTTTTGTTTTTGTTTAAAATGACCAACCTGAAACTATCACAAGTCTGGACAGCATATCTGGAGGAAGGAAGGGCAATAACCCAGACCGAAATCTATCCTATAGCAGACACTGGCGCTCCTCGGCCTCACTGTGCCCTTCTGCAACGAGCAAGGGTGCTGCAGAAATCTCACTCATGATATCGCGAGAACTCGCGTAACTCCCTCAGTTACATCCGGGTCTTCGAGATACACTATGAACCAGCAGGTGGGGTAGTTTGTTTTACACGACATGTTTGGTAAGACGAAATGGCGCCTAATTTACTACACAGTGCACAAATGTTTATTTGTCATTTTATAGGTAGAATGATTGAGAATATTCAGTGTCCATATAAAATCCTACATTGTTTTACTTAGGTTTTTTGTCCCAGCAAAGTTTCAAATAAGATACGAAATACTTTTTTTGTGCATGTTGTCTATTTTGGTCAAGGACAGAACTCAACCCTGCTGTTTCATTGATTTATATCCTCAATTGGAGTGTCATTTGTGTCCCACTGACATTACATTACAAATATGTATGTGACGGAAAGGTAAAATATATTTTAAACACAACCCAAGTGTCCTCCATAACAACCTTCAGTATGTGCCTGTTGTAGATATCTTCAAACAATAGTCTACAGCACTTTGCAAATTGCAAATAACACTACACTTTACCTTGAAATATAATCATTAAAATACTTCCAAAATTTTCTTATTTTTGCATTAGTATTTGAATCCACTTAAAGTCTCGGGCTTAAGACACCTATTTCCATGAGGCCTCCTTTATAGGCTATGAACAAATATACCTTCTAGTCTGACCACATTCATACAACCCTGATATGAGCACATTCACCTGTTAAATATATGCAAAATTCTACAAGACACATGTTCAACAGGAGATTTCGTCTGCATTTCAGGATCATGGGAAGAAGAAAAAACCTTGTAAAAAATAGACTTTGTTATAAATGTTATTACAAATGATTAAACGTGTGTTTATTTTAGAACTAAAACTGTACTTTTCAATCACACACATTTATGCCATGATGTTATGATCACATCTGTACTGATGTGCTGCTTCTTTCAAGCACCAGCAGTTCAGCTGAGTAGTGCCTTGTGAACACACCAACCATTTCTAATCTAAAGGCCCATCCTTGTGCAGCAGCACTTTCAGTATGGGTGGCTGCAGAGATAGAGCAACTCATGCAAGACTGTGTGCTTCCTCTTACTTCCTGTAAACTGGCAAGGCTGAAGAAGTAACCCGCTTTTACTGTTCGAACTCATTTTCACTTTCTCAGCTGAAATGTTTTCCCAGACTCCATTTTCAGCACTATTTTGTTTTCCAGGACTCACATGAAACAGGTATTTTCATCAAAGTTTCTAGTACTAAAGGATTCTTACGAATATTTGTTTCAGTTTGTTTCCTACTATGCTCTCGTTAATGTATGAGTGCAGTTTTTCAGCTAACATGAATATTCAGTGTATGTAAATGCTAAACATCCTTTGTCGTTTGTGTAATTAGTACATTCTGAGAAATTAGAAATGAAAATGTTGCATAGCACATCATAGGAGTACATGTGAAATTTATAGCATTGTGTAAATGAATGAATGTGAGCAGTGGATGAGGTGCTGTATCTTTTGGGTTGTTTTTTTAACTTGTTTTCTAAAAGGTCATCTTTTCATCTAATCATTTATTGTCATTCTTTTTGCCAGTTTGACATTAATAGGGAAAATGGTTCGTTCTAGTACTCCAATGGGTTCTTTGATTTGCTCTCTTTAAGGTTCAATTTAGTATCCTACAATGTAGGGTTTCATTTTCAGAAGAAGTGTAAGACAGAACTGTTTTCAAAAGCTGGAACTACTAATAGATGTATTAATCATTAAAAGGACCTGATAATTAAATGAAGCTTGATAGTTTGTTATGTGTTTGCAGCTGTGTGAAGATCAGCGAGTGTGTGCTCTTAAGCCAGAAAAAACCTCAGAGGTGAATAACCATACATCCTTTCTACTGAGATATACATGTAAAACTGAGAAAACTGCCATAAAGCATCAACTTTTGAAAAGCATCAAAGCACAAGGCTCCATCCAACTAGGGCACGATGATCACTCTTGATGGCAACACAAGTCAACAGTGTGACTATGATATAAAAGTGGAACGACGTGCTGTAAAGCACAGAAATCTTGGGGATCGAAACAATATAACAACATGCCGAAGTCCAACCAGAGATGTGGATACGAAATGGATTAAGAATGAACTACACCGCAAAAGGCAGGATGAATTTTCAAAGAGGCGACCAGCTGACTGCAGTGTGAGCGCTCTATCTCCACGGTCAAGACGTAATTACGCAAAAGAGGAAGGTCGTGTGACGCAAATGTCTACATCATACAGGCGTCCAAAACTCAGCCCAGTTAAGCAGGTGAACAAGAGTAAAGACATATATATTCTGTTAGCCTGTATACAAGTTTAAGTTACTGTTGTTGTTGTTTAAAAATAACTTATTTTTCAAATACAAGGGGGCATGCTGTTATAGGAAAGTAATCAACGTTGGGGTGGCTTGATGCAGTCCGATTTGAACTATTTTCCTATAACAGCACATCCCGAGGTCTTTTATTCCTCTTATATCAGAGCAATTTACAAATGATTACAATTTAAAATGTTATTAATAAATGACATCATACATTTCAACCATTTTCCCCCATAACATTTATTGTTATGGAAAATCTGCAAAATAAGTACCTGTTATCTTTTAATTTACAGCAGCTACAAACATGTCCTTACCAGCCTCTTCTTTTTTACAACCCAAATTCTGAAAAAGTTTGAAAGTATGGAAAATGCAAAAAAAAAAAAAAAAAAAGAGTCACGTGAAGATTAAATTCACCCGGTATTATATTGAAAACACATTATTAACACATTATTTGATGTTTTACTTTGTGAATTTAACTGATTTTTGAAAATATGCACTCTTCAAATCTGATGACTAACACACTCCAAAAAAGTTGGTACACTCAACTGTTTACCACTGTGTAACATCACCTTTTCTTTTAATAACACTTATTAAGCATTTGGGTGCTGAAGACACCAGTTGGTTAAGTTTAGCAAGTGGAATTTTTCCCTATTCATCCATTATATATTTCTTCAGCTGTGCAACTGTACATGGCCTTCGTTGCCTTATTTTGCGCTTCATAATGTGCCACACATTCTCAATCGGAGACAGGTCAGGACTGCAGACAGGCCATGCTAGCACCTGCACTCTCTGCTTACCCAACCATGCACTTGTAATCCGGGCAGAATGTGGTTTGGCGTTGTCCTGCTCTGGATGGCAGCATATGTTGCTCGAAATGTGTACATATCTTTCTGCATTAATGCTACCCTCACAGATGTTTAAGTTACCCATGCCATGGGCACTGACAAACCCTCATACCATGACAGATGCTGGCTTTTGGACCTGACGCTAATAACAGCTTGGATGGTTCTTTTCCACTTTGGCCCGGAGAACACGACGGCTGTTTTTTCCAAAAAATATTTGAAAAGTTGACTCATCGGACCACACAACATGATTCCACTGTGCTGCTGTCCATCTCAGATGAGACCGAGACCAGAGAAGTCCGCAGCTCTTCTGGACAGTGTTGATGTGTGGCTTCTGCTTTGCACAGTAAAGCCTTAACTTGTATCTGTGGATGCAGCGGTGAATGATGTTGACTGACAAAGGTTTACCAAAGTATTCCTGAGCCCATGTCAGGATCTCCATTACAGACTCATGACGGTTTTTAAGACAGTGACGTCTGAGGGATCTGAGATCATGTGCATTCAGAAGTGGTTTTCGGCCTTGCCCTTTAGGCACCAAAATTTGACCAGATTCCTTGAAAGTTTTAATTATATAGTGCACTGTAGAAGGTGAAATGCCCAAAATCCTACCGATTTGTCTTTGGGGAATGTTGTTCTCAAACTGTTGGATTATTATCTGTTGGCAGATTGGCGAGCCTTGACCCATCATTGCTCTTGAAGGACACTGCCTTTTTTGGAGGCTCCTTATATACTATGATTAGACACTTGCCCTAGCTGTTTCACATCACCTTCTTATTTCAACTTGTTACATCGCTATTAGTCCTAAATTGCCCCTGTCCCAACTTTTTCGGTAGGTGTTGCATGCATCAATTTCAAAATAAACATTTATCTTCAAAAACTATGCAGGTGATTAGGTCAAACATCAAACACCTTGTCTTTATATGTTTTTTGCTTAAAAACATTTACAAATCACTGTTTTTATTAGCATTTTCCATAATGTCCCAACTTTTTCAGAATTGGGGTAACATCTCTTGATGGTAATAATCCAAAGAATTCTTGTCACACATACCACAAAACGCTAAATTCTCTATCCTGAAGACTCTATAACTTTAAGCATTTTATCCTTATATCTTTGCAATAATATTGCACTGTGTTTATATTGGGGCGGCTGTGTCGCAGGTGGTAGATCAGATTGTCCCATCTGCAGGGTTTGTGGTTCGATCCCTGGCCCACGTCTAAGTGTCCTTGGGCAAGACACTGAACCCCAAGTTGCTCCCAATGGCAGGCTACCACCCTGCATGAATGGTGTGTGTGTGTGAATGAATGGGTGAATAAGAAACAGTGTAAAGCTCTTTGAAGAACCACTAAGGTTTAAAAAGTGCTATATAAGTGCAGACCATTTACCATTTACTATATAATACCCTACAGTCAGCGTCCACTGCTTCACTGAATAATGAAAATACACTGAAGCATGACCGTGTTGCAGCTGTCCTGGACTCGCTTCATCAGAGAGGGAAAGCTAGGCAAGAACGAGGCAAGCAGACTTTTTTTTTTGCTTTACATACAGCATACATGTTGATTAGCTCATAAGCAAAAAGCATTGCTCATTTGAGTATATTTTGATTCTCCTAGCTCTCCTTAGAGACATCACTCAGCTCACAAACAACAGGACTCTACACACTGCTAGTGTACAGACTGAGTGAGTGATCTTCCTTCATGCAGTACATGGTATCCAGTTACTACTGTAGTATTGTCAGTAGGTTTCATTTACAGTTTTGTGACTTTGCTTTTTCTTCTCTCATAGGTCAGGCACTGCAACTGTCAAAGATGAGGTGAGATGATTAATTAAGTCACTGTTTGCAACTGTTTCAATGTAACAACTGCACATTTTATTTCTATTAAGTTTGTCTATTTCTCTTGATCTCGCCTACTGTAGGATATTCAGCAGTTGGCGACTTATTTAGAGGTAATTTTATGTGCTATATTTTATTGTCTGAATTAATATTATATAATTAATGTTGTAGCATAGAATAGACTGCATGTGTCGATCATTCAAAGCTTTGCAACATGAATATCGAGTTACTGTGTTATAGTGTTAATTAGATCATGGATCCAAATGTTCCTTGCTCCCATCTAAACCTGTTACAATTATAAAAAGTATATCTGAGGATTAAATAAATAAAAAATTTTCCTGATAACAGCAATAGTGTAATAATGCACATCCGCAAGCAACTACAAATTCATATAATGTATAAGTAAATCAAATATCTAACTTTTGGACGAATACGAATAATTCATCAAACGTATACCAGTTAGCTCACTTCATTATGATCAGACATACTGTAACAATTAGCCGTGTTCACATCTGGTCTGATTTGTGGCTTGTGCAGGAGGCGCTGTATAGAGAGGAGGTTCTGAAAAAGAAGCTGACTGCCCTACAGAGGAGTACGTCAACACTGCTGCACTCAGCTGAGCTGCTGTGGAAGGTATGTGTAGCAGATCACACTGGTTTATTATTTCCTTTCACACCTCTCAAACATTCCAGTAATTTGTACTGTTTTTTTTTGTTGTTGTTGTTCTAAATAAATTGTACTCAAACTATCTGACATAGTCACTTAATCTATGTCGGTAGATTTTAAAGGCATTTTCCAGACAGCTCATGAAAATATGCACTAGAAACGTACATAATTTTGCTGTCTTTCCTACTTGTGTCAGAAATATAAATGTGCGAGTGGGTTCTGTGGTTTGGACGTATCCGGCTGTTTGCTTGCTTCAGTGTGAAGAGAAAAAAAAAGAGAACGACATTGACTCACCGCCGGAAAAAAGTGTTAGGTAGCAAATACCCTACATGCTTTGTGTTTTGGCCTTTTCTGTATATATATACACAGTTCTCTGTATATATACAGCTTCTCCTATAGCACTTGTGGTGCTAGAACAGTTAACAAAACAGTTAACAAAATGCATAATACTTTCATCTGCAGCAAGTAGAGCTGAGAGGGGTTTGCCTCATAATATTTGTTTAAATATTATTTTTAGGATTTCTACATCCACTTGTTCATAAAGCTAGATAAAAAAAAAAAAATATATATATATATACTGGCACAATATATGGCACTACACTGTCATAAAATCTAAGATATATGCTCAAGTGCATACACTTTGGCTTTCAGTGAAACTGCATCCGTTGTAGCTGTGCCTGTGTGTGTGCCTGTACCGCATTTCCTTTTCCTCCCACAGACTCGCTGTGATGAAGATCTGCTGAAGAACAAGATCAAGACACTGGAGGCTCAGCTACAGCTGTGCATGAAGGTAAGTCTGAGTCCTAGAAAATTTGATTTGTATCTTAATAAACTATGTGTTCACAAACTGAATTTAGAAATTCATAACTAGATCAAGCTATCAACCAGTTTTGTGCGAACATACCAAAAGAGTGTATATCACAGTGCTTTGTCCATCTAAAATCCTTCTTTTATTTTTCTTCACAACCTGTGATTGCATCTTATTCCTTAGAGGGTTCCTCAGGATGGACTAAAGAAGGTGGTGTTAAAGATGGAGAGCCAGAAGGAGGAGTATGAAAAAAAGGCCTTGGAGGCCATTCAGAAGGCCACAGAAGAGAATTCGGAAGCACAGAGCAAGCTGCAGAACTTGCAGGTTAGTGCAACTGTTGAAGAAGCAGTCGGGTTTCATTCTCATTCATAGACAAGATCATATAAACTCTAATTGTCAACTTATCATCCCAACATCATCTTTCCACTAGGAGGCACTACAGGTGGCCCGTGCAGAGTCAGTGCGGTGGCAGAAGTTGTATGAGGATCTGAGAGAGAGCTCCAACATGCTGAGGAAGAGTCAGGAGCAGTGCACAGATCAGCTCCAACAGCTACAGAATCAGTTTCAGGTCAGACCACAAGCAGAGATAAGAGGCAATGAAAAAAAAAGCTGCTATTAGCAATTACAGGGGGCCAAGCACCATTTGATCACATTATGTTGCTGTGGGATTTTCAGATTATTGCAGATTATGAATTTGGACAACTGCATTACTTCTAGCTTTTTTCAGTGAATATAAATGAAAATGCTACCGTGACAAATTTATGGTATCGCACTTGAGAGGAAATTCAGCAAAACTTTACAAGGAGTTGTAAATGGTTAAGGTGGTTTTCACATTGGGCACGTTTGCTGTGGTCTGAATCTGACGGCGAGTTTTCCCCCTGCATCGTTGGTCTGGTTTCAGACTCACTCGAATCTACTGAACCCCAGTGCATTTGCTTTTATTTTACGTCATCACAAACACACATGCTGAACCCAATGCGACTCGCCATTTTTTTTTTTTTTAATGATTTTGGTGCTATTATGCGCAGCAGATTTTATGCACAGCAGTGGACCTCCCCTGCCTCTCATGGTACACGTGTGTTGTGGAAACTAATGACGTCATCAGCTAAAACACAAACGCAGGTTACGTTACTTCCCGAACAAGTGTGGACCCGAGTACTAGTTGCATTCTCATTCCTGGGAATCATGGCACAGTTCCAGTTTAACTGAACTCAGACCACTTCCTACAGGTAGTCTCGGGTTTGGTAACACTGTGCGCTTCCCGGTCCGCGTGACAGCTTTCACACTACCAATTTTTCAAGGAAACCATCAACTATTTCGGTGTAAACTACCAGTGTGAAAAGTCCTCTAATTATATTTTTGATGGAGCATTTTCAGCCAGTTGCTGATAAATAATTGTGCACATTGTTCACCTAGTCAATACATACCTAAGCCTTTAGTATGTTGAGTATAAATCAACCTATGCAGATTTTCATTTATGGATATTTTTATAAGAGTGGCATGGTTGTGCAATCCATATCATTGTTTCCTCACTGCTCCAGGCTTGCCAGTTTGATCCTGAGCTGGAGTTTCACACGTCCATGTGGGTTTCCTCCAGGTTCCAATAATAGCATATTAGTAGGTGGATTGACTACGCTAAATTGCCCATGTGTGTGAATGTGTATGGGCCAGGGTACACTGTTTCCACTTTCCACCAGGGTGTAAGCACATGTTTCCAGGATCCACCACCTGCTCAGAATAAATAACTTACTGAAGATGAACCACTTTTTTGGCCAGAAATTGTTTGTGCTTGCAATTTTGTCCACTGGTGGCAATATGTGGATGGAATAGTTGTTAAATGTGTCATTTTTTGACAGTTGGTCAAGCTGATTTCACAGTACAGGTACATTGTTTAACAGGCCTGTCATTCAGCCACATTTTCTTACTTTTCATTACACTCAAGTCTCCAAACCTTGAGAGTTACGTTTCAAGAACTCTAGAAAACTGCTATTTAAGAATGTACATCATACAATCCTAAGACTTACAGTAAATGTTTATACGTGTGTGTTGTGCAGAGATCCAGGGTGAACGAGGAGTCACTGAGGGAACAGTGTGATATTCTGCAGCAGGACGAGGCAGAACTTCGCACCGCTGTCCTTCTGCTGGAGCAGGACAACCATACCCTGAGAGAACAACTAGGAAAATTCACAGGTACATTCCACAACTGCATATCAAGCATAGAATTTTAACCTACTGGCCTAGAACTTGCTTAAATCATATCACGTTACATAAGCTTTAATTCTGACTGTCTTTTGTTTGAAATTGTAAAGACCAATGCTTCATTTAATGTCATGAAATATTGTCGTGTCATAAGCAGGTTTATTATTCGGGTTAACCCTTTCAGAAAACAGTCACCGATCCTGGAATAATATCACAGACTTGCACAAGCAGGAACACAAGTCATACCAGTTTGATGGGATGGATAACAGTCTCGCTGAGCAGCTCCACCAGGCCAAGCACAGACTCAGCCTAAAGGACAAGGAGGTATGAATACTCTCTGAAGTGTTGCTTAATCCTCAAGCCTGCTTCACTATTATAATGTCTGCTGTATTTGCTGCTTCTCTTAATCTTAGCAATATATACAATATTTATGTAAATAGATACACAAAAGTCCTTCACATGCTTGTTTGCTTCTCCTAACAAAAGGTGTGAGTGAAATAACATCACCTATACAAATGATTAAATGATATGTATATATGCATAAGTCATTTTATTTCACTATTATTAATAGGTCAGAATAACCCAAGCATAACCATAGTAATATAAATAATTTTTCTTATTCAAATTTAAATTGTATCTAGTCTCCATACCCTGAGGATGTATGTTAAGATATTAATAGTGAAATATATGGCATTGCATTAAATATGTTCATATGATAACCTTAAATGCTGCTTATGTGATTGATGGGTGCGTTGTCTTGTTAATCATGGCAGTGTGTGGAGCTGAAGGCTGAACTGGAGGCCCTGGAGCAGGAGTGCTACAGTTATCAGACTCGTTTGGCTCAGTGTCGGGACGAGCTGAACACACTAAGTGCTCGCAATAGCAGAAGAACTCAAAGGGTAGGAATCTTATAACTGACACAAATATATGCTCTCATGCAAAACTGTATATGTGCTTAAAAAAAATGCCTAAACAGTTTTCTTAGCGTTTCTTGGTGCTTGTATTTTGTTGGAAGACCAGTTTGAATTTAGGAATAATAGCTTAAATGGCCGCCGTATTATTTGGGTATTATTACAGGTTTTAATGAATAGGGTCATACAAAACAAAGATAGACTAGAAGACGGAGCATAACAGATTAGAGACCCAGATATATAACTAAAAAAGATGTATTCAAAAACGAATGGCTTAACATTTAAGTAATGCATACAGTGTTTTGTCGCTTTCCTCCGGGTACTCTGGTTTCCTGCCCCAGTCCAAAGACATGCATTGTAGGCCGATTGGCATTTCAGAATTGTCTGTAGTGTGTGAATGGGGGCGGTGGTGGCTTGGAGGTTAAGGCTCTGGGTTACTGATCGGAAGGTCGGGGGTTCAAGCCAAGCTGCCACTGCTGGGCCCTTGAGCAAGGCCCTTTACCCTCTCTGCTCCAGGGGCGCTGTACCATGGCTGACCCTGTGTTCTGACCCCAGCTTCCTGACATGCTGGGGTATGCTTTTTCTAATCTTTATATGTACGTACTAGAAGTTAACTAACGATTTACACAAGAATTTCACTGTCATGTGTATGTGACCAATAAAGGCTCATTATGAATGTGTGTGCAATTCTGCCCTGTGATGGGTTGGCAGCTCCTCCAGGGTGTCCCCTGCCTTGTGCCCTGAGTTCCTAGGGATAGGCTCCAGGCTTCCCTGCAATTCTATGTAGGATAAGCATTATAGAAGATGAATGGGTGGATAATATAAAAGATGAGTCCATATTTTCTAAATTGTATCAGCGTTTTGTTGAAAATCATAGATAATTTCTCAGAGGAGAGAAGAGTGACAATTTGGGAAAGCTATAAGTTTAACAAAAGAGCCAGAGGTGATGGCCATAAAAGTACAGTCCTTTTGTCAATACAAACCAACAGAAGAAACATACAGTATGTACCACCAGCTGATTGTCTTACAGTTGATTATTACGTAAATGCAGTTTAGAGCATTATTCAAACTGTATATTAAATATTTTTTGAATTACAGAGTATACCCTTTTCCATAAATGCATGTTTTATAATAACTTACCTCACAATAATTCCTTGACTCATAATAATGAAGTGTTTTTTTTCCCCTTAACCCTCTCTCTCCTCACAGAGACGTTTCTGTAGCACTCTGTGCTTTGCTCTGTTCTTCATCCTGATACTAACTGCAGTAATGTTCGCTGTCTGGATCTACCGTCCATCAGTCAGGGAGCAGCTCCGTGACTTTTACTCTGCAGTGGAGGAGAGAGTGGAGGACTATCTAATGCAGACAGCATCCGCACAACATGCGGGCTGCTTCAGACCTGTCTGAAAGAGACACCATCATATTCACATGTGTATTAGCTTTAGGTTGATATTTATTGGTTGTATATCATATATTTATATAACATATATTTATTATGATATGAGCCAAAATACACCATAAATAATTTTAGTAAAAATGTTGCACAGTGTGTGTAGTATGTAGAATAGATTATATAGTTATGAACTTGTAACCATTTTTTTTTTTTAGATGTTTAAGAAGTGAAATATTTGATCCTTGTAAGGTTTCAAAGTGAGGTTACGTATCCTTCCTTCATACTAAGGTTTACTTTGTATTCATGCTTTTTCTTATCTTTATCTGTACGTTCTAGAAGTTAACGATTTACACAATCTCAAACTAGTATTGTTCCATTTTAAGTTCAAATGGACAGACTTTGGTTGATTAAAATCAAAAGACTTGAATAAAAGCTGTGTACAGAATTGAAATTTACTGAAGTCATTTCTATTGTGTGATTTTAACTGAAA
The DNA here is from genome assembly GCF_001660625.3 of Ictalurus punctatus. NCBI lineage: Eukaryota > Metazoa > Chordata > Actinopteri > Siluriformes > Ictaluridae > Ictalurus > Ictalurus punctatus. The sequence continues at coordinate 22,747,985 of NC_030420.2, forward strand.
TATCCCACTGAGCAAAAAAATACAAGGACTCGATGGTCCTGAATGGCCATTGTGTCGTACTCGGTCCCTCTCTTCAGCTTTCCAGACAGAGCTGCGCTATGCAGGACCACTGACACAGCTTATTTTAAAAGGACACACATACACACACCCTCAAACAACACTGTCCCTCCCACAGGCCTTTCACCATATTTCCTGTGTGATCTAACGAGAGCCTTTTAAAAACATGGACTCAAACTGTACAACTGTACAACAGTATGTGATGACCCCGGCGCTCACGGTAAGTGCTCCATTTCTCTAGTGTGACCAAAGCTATCATAATCTCTAATCAGTGTTGTGGTATTTGCTTGACCATTTATTAACAGCATGATGTGAACCAGGAAGTGCAACATTACATCCGTGATCTGTTAGTGGTTATGGAGCACTAATGCTGTTATTTATCGTTTATGAGCTACAAATATTCCTGGTGGCCTAGAAAAACCCTTCACATGGTCAAATATAGACATGTAGACAGTACATGTAGTTTTAAAAACAGGCTTACCTGAACCAAAATATTTTTCTCCCTTGCATGTGTCTCAAATAGAAATAATGTTTTAAAATCTAGTTACCTCCAAAAGTGAGGTGTAAAAAAAAAAAAAAAAAAAAAAAATATAGCATTTAAATATTTCATTCTAATTCCACTGAAAGATGTCATTCAAAACCTAATCTAAAATAAACAAAATAATATAAACATTTTAAAGAATCATACATTTATAGTAGGAAATGCTGATTATCACTTTGGTTATCAGCCATATGCATCTCATCACCATATGTTACTCCCAACAGTTGAACACAAGTCTCATTGTCATCGCTCAACTGAAATAACCCTGGTGGTGAAATAAATGCTAATGAATTCAGTCAAGTCTGTTCTGTTGACTAAATTTCTCATTATTAATGTCTTTTTATTTAAACATTTTTAAAACAGATGTACAGAATGTGTCTCTGTTTGATAAAGATGTGGTGGTGCAGGACCATCTCAGACAGTTTGAGTGCTGGTATCTGATCATAAACGGGATTAATTAGGCTTAAGGGTTTAGACATCTTTAGCAATATAGACTGACTACATTTACAAATGAATTTGTTAAACTGGCTCCTTAATCAACATGAGTAAAAAGTAGCCAAAAATAAAAATCTCATTTCTGTGAAAAATATTTATGTTTTCAAGAAGTAGAGATGTCAAAGAATTTTATTGCCATAAAAAAAAACCCCTCAGTTTTGGTCATTTTTCAATAATTCAGCTGTAGCGACTTCTGGCAGATGTTCCTAGTCCACCACAAATATACAGTGTATTTGACTCAACGAATAAATAAATGAGCATGATGAGTATTGTTTAGAGTATTGTTGTTTTCCATTTGCCACTAGGTGCTGTGAAAATGAGATCTCTCTTGCTGATCTGCATCGTGGGAATTGGTTTTTTAACAACAGCACTTTCCCTGAAAATTTGCTCCTTTAATGTCCAAAGCTTTGGAGAAGCAAAAGCCAACAACAAAAGAGTTATGGGGATTTTAACAAAGGTAAACCAAGTATAAAACCAAGGATGTTACTCTCCTCATTGACATAGTAGACTCATGTGTAGTACAGGATGAATAGTAAGGAGGACATGGAGACACGGTGGGTATGGAAATTCTGTCACTAGCGGAGAGATATATGGGGTAGGAAGTTAAATAGGAAGAAGGTGGCGCTTCAGGCATGGTCTTTCCCAATCTTCAGTTATGTTCAACTCCATTTTTCAGATAATTTCCCGCTGTGACCTCAGTTTGATTCAGGAAGTGCGAGACTCCAAAGGTAAAGCCATTCCTGCACTGCTTAAGAACCTAAACAGGTACATGTACTGCTGATTTACCCCAGTGTGTTAAATCAGTAAATTCTTGTATTTATTTTTTTAAATAATATTTTTTATCATTCTGCCTAGGTTTGAAAAATCTAATGTGTACACTCATTTAGAGAGCCAAAGGCTGGGGAAGAATGCATACAAGGAGCAGTATGTTTATATTTATAGGTAAGATGGATTATACATTATGCTGACCTAGTGCACAAAATAACTAATCTATAAATATAACATCCAGTCACTGGCATTGTTAAGCCTTTGGTCAAACCCTAAATAGATGTAATTCCTAAATATCATATTAAATCATCTTGCTATGACCTCAGGAAGGATGTATTGCAGGTGCAAGAGCAAGTCTATTATCATGAACTGAAACAGGTAGAGTTCAATGATACCGAAACCTTCTCCAGAGAACCATTCATCATAAGGATCCACTCACCCACAACCTGTAAGTGTAATAGATTTTATTATATAATTCACAAAGAAACCATTTTGTATGATGAAAGGTGTGTTGGGTTACATACACTATATGAGCAAAAGTTTGTGCACACCTGACTATCACACCCATATGTGGATCTTCCACAAACTGTTACCACAAATTGGAAGCACACAATTGTATTTTTAATTTATATCTCACTCATCATGGTGAGATGCAGTGCTAGATTTTAATGGAAAATAATATATCATGGCATACTATAATTTCATAATGAATACAGTTTAAGATTGCTTTATAGAGAAATGCTCTCATTTAGTAATGGTAAAATCGATTCCTTTAGTCAAGGTGCTTGTTGAGATTGTGACTGCTGTGTATATACATATAAATTTCATCATTAAAGCAATTAAACCTTAAGGTCTCACCACCCAACTGTGGTTAGTTCCATTAAACTCATAGGGCAGAAATAGATACTATATTTGAAGTAAATAAAAATAAAACAACTTGTTCCTGTCACATATATATAATAATACATGATTTGAATGGTAATACTTCCACACTGTTGGCCCCCATGAAAGAACTCTGGCTCCTCCATATCCTAAATCCCAGTTTCACCTGCAAATATTTAGATATTGAACTGTGCAAGCAGAAAACATCATGATCATTAGGAAACCAATCAATTGCTGTTCCGAGGAAAGAAGAAAAAAAACAACAACAACAACAACAACATTTCAATACTTGAAACTCATGAGTGCACACAAACCTGTGCGAACAAGCGCAGCTCCATATTACTGCCTTTCTTAATGTGACTGCTAATTTTCTTTTACAGTTGTGAAAAACTTTATCATCATTGGTCATCACTCATGTCCTAGGAAGGCCATGAATGAGATGGAAGAACTTTTTGAAGTCTTTCAAGTTGTCAGAAACAAGTGGAAATCCGAGGTGCATCATTACTTTTTTAATTCTGAAAATTGATTCTTAAATATTTCAATATTACAAATTTAACATTTAGGATGTTTCTTGCTTTGTAATGTCACTGTAGAATGTGATGCTCCTGGGAGATCTGAATGCTGACTGTGGCTATGTCACAATTAAAGGCCTGAAGAAGCTTAGACTAAGGAATGATCCAAAGTTCCTCTGGTTGATTACGGATGAACAGGACACCACTGTTCGTGATAAAACACACTGCGCTTATGACAGGTCTACAGCAAATACCACAAGTTTTTGCTTAGAAATATTATGACTTTAACAAACTTGGAGAAACATTGTCATTAGTCAAGATCTTTCACTTTTCCTTACTTGAATGTTTTTAGCGAAGTCACATTTTAACAACCATTATTAGCTGACTTCGAGTTATTATAGAAGTCGAAGGCAGATTAATGTGATTGATGTGATCCTGAGTGTTTCCTGATAACAAATGATTAATGGTCCCATAATAGCCCGCACCACTTCATGTTGCCCAAAATTACAACACATAGGCCTCCTTTAGCCTAAAATTATGTTACTAGGCAAGCATTTGTTGCACTTCTATTGCCATTAAAAACTATAAAAGCTTACTGTTGCGCATTCTAACGTTTTCTCTATTTCCCCTCAGGATAATTGTACATGGAAAAACACTGATTTCTGGGATTGTACCGGACTCTGCTCAACCCTTCAACTTCAAAAGGGAGTTCAGTTTAAGTGAACAAGAGGTATTCTACAGTTTAAGGGTTGATACAAAACAAATAACTGACTGTCAAATGTCAGACTTTGACTGTTTTCTTTTTTAGGCTTTGGAAGTGAGTGACCACTATCCAGTAGAGGTTGACCTAAAGTCAAGTCATCACTACCACCTCCGGAATGAACTCTGAACAAAAACCTGTACTTTTTGTACCTTTTTATTTGACCATATCTTTGAATCCTTGAGTGGCTGTTCCAAATTTGCTTCTGATGATTTTTAATAAAATATTTTAACAATTTTTGCTATTGCATATTTTCCACCATATAATACAGTCATACACTGATCAGCCAGAACATTAAAACCACTGACAGGTGAAGTGAATAACATTATCTCGTTACAATGACACATGTCAAGGGGTCGGATATATCAGGCAGCAAGTGAACAGTCAGTTCTCAAAGTTGTTGTGTTGGAAGCAGTAAAAATGGGCAAGCATAAGGATCGGAGTGACTTTGACAAGGGCCAAATGACAGCTGGGTCAGAGCATCTCCAAAACAGAAGGTGTTGTGATGGTATGTTCCTGGTATGCGGTGGTTAGTACCTACCAAAAGTGGTCCAAGGAAGGACTAATAGTAACCCGGAGACAGGGTCATGGGCATCCAAGGCTCAGTGATGCACATGGGGAGTGAAGGCTAGCCCGTCTAGTCCTATCCCACAGAAGAGCTACTGTAGAACAAATTGCTGAATAAGTTAATGCTGGCCATTATAGAAGGATGTCAGAACTCACACGCATCACAGCTTGCTCCTTATGGGGCTGCGTAGACACAGACCGGTCAGAGTGCCCATGCTGATCCCTATCATCTGCCAAAAGTGCTTACAATGGGCATGTGAGCATTAGAACTGGACCATGGAGCTATGAAAGAAGGTGGCCTGGTCTGATGAATCCTGTTTTCTTTTACATCCTGTGGATGGCGGGTGCATGTGCATCGCTTACCTGGGGAAGAGATGGCACCAGGATGCACTATGCAAAGAAGGCAAGCTGGTGGAAAACACACTGTGCTTATGACAGGTCTACAGCAAATACCACAAGGTTGCATTTTGCTTAGAAATATTATGACTTTAACAAACCTGGAGAAACCATTAGTCAAGGTCAAAACAAACAACTTATCGCTGTCCTGGGAAAGAATGGCACCAGGATGCACTATGGGAAGAAGACAAGTGGGAAAATGCAGTCTGATGCTCTGGGCAATGTTCTGCTGGGAAATCTGGGTCCTGGCATTCATGTGGATGTTACTTTGACACATACCACCTACTTAAACATTGTTGCAGACCATGTCAAAAGTATTCTCTAATGGCAGTGGCCTCTTTCAGCAGGATAATGCGCCCTGCCACACTGCAAAACTTGTTCAGGAATGGTTTGAGGAACATGACAAAATGTTTAAGGTGTTGACATGGCCTCCAAATTCCACAGACCTCAATTTGATCGAGCATCTGTGGGATGTGCTGGACAAACAAGTTTGATCCATGGAGGCCTAACCTCACAACGTACCGGACTTGAAGGATCTTCTCCACAGCACACCTTCAGAGGTATTGTGGAGTCCATGCCTCGATGGGTCAGAGCTGTTTTGGCAGCACAAGGGGGACCTACACAATATTAGGCAGGTGGTTTTAATGTTATGACTAATTGGTGTATAGTCACACTGTACGTAGAAACATTAAATCAAAACATGGTTATTTTCTCAGAACTGAAAGGTATGTGGACATAAACTAGCTAACCAAGAACATTTTATTATAAGACATTTTATTATAGGACATTTTTAAGTCTATAAACTGGGGAATATAAAGCTCACCCCCTATTTTTCTCTGCCTATTTTTTGCAGCATGCATGTACAACTATTCCTGGTACTGAAAGAGGATGTACTTGTTCTGGGGTGCTCAGTTGCGTGCATTTGAAACCACAGCTCAAATAAAATTTTACTCAACCAACGGAGTAACAACAGGTAATTTCATGATGGGTTTTTATTTGGGGTAAGCATGTATCAATATTTGTGCAATATTATTAATCATTGCAATTAATTATTAATTTTTTAACTGTAATGTTTTTGGTTAAGTTGATTTATGTGTATGGAAACTGTACAGAGGATGAAAACATTTTCATGACCTGATTTTGACAGGAAGTGACTGTGAGACAAAGAAGTAAGCGCACAACTGAGCACAAATTTTTGTTCAAAGTTAAAAGAATCACATGAAATTTGTCAAATGAAACTACAAGCTACAATTTTCGCCAAAGAAGATGGAACAAAACATTGCGGATTTGCTTAAGGATGCTTTTTCAGGTAAGAATAATTAAATTGTCTGTTTTGTACAATTTGTGACACTTGCGAACTTATTCTGACTTCATTCTTAGAAAAAAGGTTCAATCTAAAAGCCTAAAGGGTTTTTCAGGCGAGCCCTTAAAGGTTCTATAAAGGATTCGACTACAGTGCGTCTCGATCAGAAGGAAATCCAATTAATGAACTGTTCAGAACGCTTTTTTTTCCTGAGTGTTTATGTAATCTAACTGTAATACTCACTGTATATATTTTGCGCAATTTTGTGTCTCCTTTAGATGTTGACATACATGTAGATTTTGAGCATCTACAATCAGATGAGGGCACTAACACATCTAAAACAGAGCTAGTTATGGATGAGGACATGGATGATGTGAACAGTGCAAGTAATCTCTGGACAACATCAGAGAAAGGCTCAGTTGAGACCTTCATTAACGTATATGAAAAGGAAGAAGGTGAAGCAAGCTCTGATACAAGTGAGAGTGAGTCAAGTAATTCATTCCCTATCGACACAGAGTCTCTATTTTGCCTTTCTCATGAAATAGATAATGATCAGGTTGTAAACACGATGATGACAGAAGCACAACAACTAAACTATACAGCTGGTGAGTGTACTGCAGAGGAAGGAAACATGCAAAGTGACTTAGCAGCAGGTGTTTCTACGCATGGACTAGTTACTGACTTAAACATATCAGGAGATGAAAAGGAGCTCCCAGAGGAAGAACACATGGAAACGTTTAACGTAGAATATAAGCCACAGAAATCACCTTCAATGTCCAGTGAGAGTGAAACACCAGAAGAGACGTCATCCGAATCAGATGAAGAATTACTTGAGAACTACAGCACAACAGAACAATCTCAGTGTGAATTTACTGGTAACAAGGATGAACTTTTTGTTGCAATGAGTCAAAATATTGCTGAAAAATACTATGACAGTGATGACATGAAAGAGTTTACAGAGGAAGACCAAGAACAGATCGAGGAAAGCCTTGCAGATTATCCCTCGGATTTTTCACACAGTGAAACCGAAGAGCCTGCTGAAAATGCTACAGCCCAGCCGTTCACCCTCATAGACATCAGTTCTAGTGACGATCACTTCACAGACAAGATGGAGGATTTGTCCAATGCAGAAAATGTAAACTTGCAAAACAAAGACAGTTGTGCCCTAGATCATAATTCTGGGATTAAGGACCTAGAGGTTGAGATGATCTCAGCAGACTTAGATCTGTCTTTCCAGAGAGGAAGCTTTGATGAAGAGGATGTCCAAGAATATTTACCAAATGATAGAAACACAGAGGAATATGCCAAGAATAAGGAGGATGCTGGAGCGCTAAGTGATCTTAATGATCAAGCAGACTATATCAGTGACAGTAGTAGTGATGATCACAGCACAAGCGAAGAAGAAACTCATTTTCTCCCATCATTAAAGCAGGAAGAGGAAAAGTCTCATATTACACAACATAACTCAACACAGGACATGGTGAGGGTGGATAATGATATTGATTATACATGTCCAGATACAGAGAATGGGGATGTTAACAGTCCTGAGCAACAATATGAGGGACATTTATCATTTTGTGATGTCAAGGAAAGAAGCTTCACAAACACAAGCTCTATTTCATATTATGAAGAATCCAATACAGAATCTACAGAATTACACCAAAGCACAGAGTCAGACAAAACAGACACAGCCATAAAAGACCATGACAAATCATCTTCAGAGTCTTCAGACAAAGTAGGGGATACCAAAAACATAATAAATGAGGTTTTGTGGTCCTCATCACTGCTGATGGATGAAGACAACCTGCGCTTAGATGAATATGACTGGGGCTTGACTGTTGAAGATTCATTTAAGATAAATTCAGGCGAAGGAGAAAATCAAGAGTACACAGAGGAAGATCTGGAGAAGTCTGATGATAATAAAAATCGGATCTGGGAGCTGGAGAAAACTAGAATTGAGGCGTTTTATAGATTCTATGGTGATCAGGCTGACCCAGAGGATACTGTGGGTAAGTGCTACAGGGAACACACTTCTGTTCTCCATGGTTGCCTTTCCAACATTGATAAAATTGTGAATGGACTGCAAGTAAGTGAGGCATTTTTACTCCTTTTACTCTCTTTAGGCAGGAACCATAAGGTTACCTTTCGATTGGAAAAGTATGATGAATCTTCTGAATATGATGATGAGTCTGACAGGTAATGATCTTTTACATTATTGCACCCATTATAGTGTAGTTGAGTGCGTTGAGTTGGTCAGTTTGCATGGTTATGGCATGCTCATTCCTCAAGGGTTCTTTGGATGGTGAGTGGTTCTAGTTTTCCCTCTGTAAAATCCTCTGTTGTTGCATTATACATATAACGTTTAAGGCTTCTCTCAGAGGAACAAACCAAAGAAACATTGATGATGCTTGGTGCTTGATTGAAACTTTTTTCTAAAAGAGACTGCATATCTACCTGATTGGCCTTGTTCCTCATCCCATAGCACCGAAGAGGAACTGGACTCAGATCTCAACACACCAGATCTCAACATATTGAAAAAAGAGGTATTCACCATAACTTGTCTACATAACTAGATTATAACCATGACACATGATAGTGGCATTTGCGAGTTCACGATCATGTTCGTATTGTAGTATCACAGTGAGTCAGATGACCCATTGGAGAAACCTTACTACCCTGAGAGGTCAAGGATGCAACCAAAGGAACAGCAGCCTGTGAGTGCAGCAGAGAAGCAGCATCCTCCGAGGAACAAGGTAAAAGTCAGTATTGTTGTGATTTGTTCAATATTGAACAAAGAATGAAAACAGTTTTAGCCTTTTCACTTTATTTGCACCCATTGTGTTTGCGGGAGAAAACTACTAATAAATGTGTAGCACCTTTTCAGATTGGAAAAACAATACTTTTTGTTTATTGTTTGTTAACCATTTTTGATCATCTTTTATGTAATGAATAAAATTGAGTCTGGTGGACAATGGAGTCTCGTGTTATAGGAAAATAAAGCTGTGATGCCTTACCACCCTAAAGTTGATTAGGTTCCTATAAGAGCACATCCTGTGTTTTATTCCTCTAATACCACAGCAATTTGCCAATGCTAACAATTGTTTTTTCATTTATTAAATAATGACACATCATACTTTTGTTCAATTTATAGTTGACTGTCCACTAAATAAGTTGGTTCCTGTTATACTTACAGTGCCCTCCACTAATATTGGCACCCTTAGTATATATGAGCAAAGAAGGCTGTGAAAAACTGTCTTTATCATTTAACCTTTTCATTTACTTTACATGATGCCATGTATCTTAATAAAATGTCCAGGTCTTCTGGCAGAAAAATAGACCCAAAACATTACAATGTTACCACCATATTTAACTGTGGGCATGAGATACTTTTCCATATGGCTACCTCTCTGTGTGCACCAAAACCACTTCTGGTGTTTATTGCCAAAAAGCTCTGTTTTGGTTTCATCTGACCATAGAACCCGATCCCAATTGAAGTTCCAGTAGTGTCTGGCAGACTGAAAAATGCTTGAGTTTGTTTTTGGATGAGAGTAGAGGCTTTTTTCTTAGAACCCTTCCAAACAACTTGTGGTAATGTAGGTGACTTCAGACTTCAGGATTTTCTGACCCCAAGACACAACTAACTTCTGCAATTCTCCAGCTGTGATCCTTGGAGATTTTCTGGCCACTCGAACCATCCACTTCACAGTGCGTTGAGACAATATAGACTGGAGATAGTCTATATATAGTCTATATATAGACAATATATGCTATTATTGCCCTGATGGTGGAAATAGGCATTTTCAATGCTTGTGCTATTTTCTTATAGCCACTTCACATTTTGTGAAGCTCAACAACCTTTTGCTGCACATCACAACTATATTCCTTGGTCTTACCCATTGTTATGAATAACTAAGGGAATTTGGCCTATGTGTTACCTCATATTTATACCCCTGTGATACAGGAAGTCATGGTTGAACAATTTCCTGTTCCTAGTCACCCAGGTGTACTAAAACTAATATAAAATATCAGTGGGAATATACTTTGAATATATTTTTCTCATATGAATTCATGGGGTATAATTGTTGCACACCTATATTTAACAAAGATTTTTTTTTTCAATAAACCTGTTTTTTTTCGCAATTTTTTGATATTTATGAGAGCATAGTATTTCTGTGAATTTTTTTAACAGAAGATCAAAAGGTTAAACAATAAAGACAAATTTTCACAGCCATCGTTGCTCATATTTATCAAGGGTACCAATATTAGTTGAGTGCACTGTACATTTTAAAAGCTATAAACAGTCATCCCCTCAATAGTCACTCTTAATTTCTCACTCTTTACACACGAGTTAATGAGACAACAAATGCAAACATATTACAGAGAAACGACAAAGTTCTGAAGACTATCCCGTGTCGGAAAACTTCTCTCAATTGAAAAAAAAACAAAACACTACCTGCAACAAGCTGACGCAGTTTTTTAAGGTTAGGTTCTGACACTGAAGACTCCTCCCAATAATGTTAAACAAATGTCTGCTCACAGAAAACTTGTAATATTCAACTTATAAAATATGTTGGAAGCACCTGTCAGAGCTGTGATTTTATAGAAAGTCAATCAATACCGTCTGACCAATCAGAATCACGAATTCAACAGTGCCATGGTATAAGGGTTTTTAACAAACAATGCAATAAATAAATCTTAAATGTTGAGCAGATAAACCACCTCCTGTATTAGTACACTATTTACATTCAAATAAGTTAATTATTCAATTTCTCATCAAACCTCTTCTCTATGTTTCTGTCCATCTATTCCAGTGTCTTGCTGTGCTAAAGTCCAGCTTAGCATTTGGCCTGCTGACAGCAATAGGCATCGTTTCATTCTGGTGGGCAACAGAAAATCTGGATTGGATTCACTGAATTCACACCTCATTGTTTCTGGTTAAGAAAACACAATAAGAATCAATTTTATACTCTTGGTGTAGGTGTAAATGTAGAATTAGGGGAATGAGATATTATAAGTGGCTTATTAATGTTTGTAAAATAGGCAGCAGGCAAAAGTCCATTTAAATCAGACCAACTTTATTTCTTGTAACGTTGCAGCCTTCTAACATGCTCTAGGAAAACCTTTTTAAATTATATAAAAAGAATTTTTTTTTTCTCTCTCATCATAACGTAACAACTCTTGGTCATTTTAGTTTGCCATCAGTTGGGGCATCAATGGAAAGATTCTAGTTGAAGGAAAGAATGTTTATATCATAGTGTTTTTTTTTTTCTACTGGCACAGAATCCTGTATTACCATTAAAGTCAAATTCCTCTAAACATGCCATGCAGTTAGTGTAATCACTTATTCTGGGACTGAAATATTTTGAGGGCTCTTTAATAAACCATAGTGCATCATTTGTCGTGCCATTACTAGGGAACCAAAATTCATTGCATGTGGATTGAAACTGTAATACTTTTCATAATGCTATACTGCAATTTCACTTGAACTCTCCTTATGTCTGAAAGCTTTGTCTTCTTTAAAGATTTACATGTATGATTAAGCTACTAATGATGCTTTTGCTTAAGAATGTGGAATGTTGTTGTAGATTAAAAGCTGCCAATCAAAAGTCTATGCTTGTTAACCACTATTTCTTACAGGTTTAAAAAAAATGTATTTATAACAATACATATAACAAGCTTAATTATATGATGATTAACCTTTGATGAGATATTAACCAGATTGGAATTTCCAAAGGAATGGTGATGCTTATGGATTTTCAAGATAATGATTATAATAACCATTTAATTGAATGTAAAATGTAAACATTTTTACCTGTAAAAACTCCTGTAAATGTATTAATAAAAATAAAATACATGCTAAGTTTATAAATGTATTGCAGATAGAAGTAAAAATGTGTAAATGTAGATCGTGCTCTGAAGTGCTCTCTCTCTTTCTGTATCTTTGGTTGGGATAATTTTTTTTTTTTTTTTTAAATAAAAGCATCAGTCCATTCCCATTAAATGTCACAGAAATTCATCCATGTTTGTTCATCATTACACTCTCTTATGTTATCTATAAAAGAAACAAAAGGAAAAATAAACTAAGAGCAAAAGCTGGCATACTATCATTAATTATTATTATGTATGTACAATCAATAAGTAAAGTGCTTCTAATATTGCCTTGGTAATAAGCATTGGTACCATAACTATACATAAATACATTAGTACAAACAAATGACCCATGAGATGAATAACTCATGCCAATACCTGCTTACATGAAAAACATTTTTTTTAAGTGTGCAAACGAGATAGATGTCTTGATTTGGGAGGCCACAAAGTATGTTCAATTTTTTTCGTTAAAGTCACTCTCGTGCCAAACTAATATTATTATTATGAACATGATATGGCCATACCAAATAACAAGTGTCCATTGAGTGGATCATGTTCATTGGGTTCTAAATGTGTTATTTTAGTCCTCATGCATTAATGACCACATTGGGTTCTTTGATTAAGTTTCTGTTGCTATTACCTACTCAGGATCTGGGCTCTTGTTGCAATTTGAAGGCTCACTTAGGCATTTTCTTCTACTTCAGACCTGGCCAGCCCCTGTCTCCGAATGCCAGATCCCCTGTAAATGATAGAGGTGAGGGAGCACCAGGTGTGTAAAGATCTGAGTCTGTGTCCGATTCCCCTTCAGCCAAGTAGGGTCTGATACGAGTACAGAAGGTCATTCCTCTTCCGCCTCCAAACAGTCCAAGATTCACTGGAGGAAGGAAATCCTCCTCCTTGGCTTGTGAGATGCTGAAGCCACTGAATGAGCGGTCTAACTCCTCATGGTCCACTGAAGGAATGGAGAGGGATGTGTCACTGTCAACGCCTGCGTTAGGCCGTGTGCGTCTGTGTCGCCTTTGGCCATCACTCTCATGTGATGGTGGAGGTGGGATGCGGTAAAGTGATGGGTCATCAGTGCCCGGTGATGCCCCACGGCTGTTATTCCAAAGAGGTACATTGAGCGGCTGCTCATTCTGCTGATGCCAGGATGTGGATGGGCGGCACATGCTGTTGGCGGGCGTCCCAGTCGGGCTGGGCTCTGGGCTCTTCTCTTCTTTTTCGTCCGGCACCTTCTCACTCTTGTCTTCTGGGCTGTGGTAAGGTGGTGCTGGATCAGCCATCTTGAAACCCAGCAAAGCCTCAGTTTCAGAGCGTGGAATACCCATGCGTGTGGTGTATACATTCACCAAGAAGTCTAGTTTGCGGTCCATCGCACCCACCTGCATGGCCAAAAGTTGTTCTCAGCTATTTGCTACACTCATATTTGGAAACTGGCCCCCTTTGTGCTATCACTAATATCACAACAACTAATATATGTGAAACGTGAAACATTCAATAATAAAAAAGGCCCTTACCTGTTTCTCCATCTTGAGAAATCGGCCCATCATGCTGGGGTCATTTTCCTGAGCAGTATCACTCTTGGGTTTCTCCTTATCCCCTGATGATACTCCCTTCCCCACTATCTGGTCCACCCTGATAATTCATGAAACAATCTCTTCTATCTAGAACTGAGATTCTGTGTATCTTCCTCACAGATATACAATGTGAAACAAATCCAAAGAAACAATACTGAATGGTCTTAATTATTAAAAATAAAAGGGATGCAAATGTTTAAGAATATGCACTGAATCATGCACTGGAAAAACTGTTGGTTATATGGAAGGCAATAATGATCCCTGGATGACTGCCTTTTTCTTTCTTTTTCCTTTCTTTCTTTTTTTTTTGAGAAAATGAGACATGCAAAATAGTGCTGCAGTGTTCACAATTTCATGCTCTCTATGTCACACACAACATCAGGGTTAGTGCCACAGTCTCTGCAAAAGCAAGATCAGAGAAAGTATTAAACCATGATTCTGCATTCCAATACTGTTTTCTTGTGCCCTCACGGTCCCTTTGCCTTTTCCGTTTGGCAGGGTGGGGTGGGATGGGAAATTTGTTTAGTTATCCTTAGGAATTAGGAATAGAGTCAGCTATAGACTTCAGGAGCGGAACTTGCCTAGAATGTATTGAGATTTTAACTCACTGGTGTACTGTAGCACAACCTAAATCTGTAGCTGCCATACCCAAATATGATACTGACAAAAGTCCATTTTTGACCAAAATCCTAAATAACATTGGGCTATTGCAGACATATCAGGTATATACATTTCAGGCTGTCACCAGTCTATGAAGATTTGTCTATGAAGATTTCAGATTACTGTGTAGTCTGAAGCATTAACATCAGTCAGTTTGAAATAATGAGAAAATGGCAAGGTTTATCTATGTGAGTATTTTCTTGGTCTTATTTAGTTATTCTCAATTTCCCCAGTCTAGTTGAAAGTTGACATACTTGGTTATTGAATAAACAAATTTATGTACAACATTATGCTTTTACTTACAAACTATTGGTTATAATTCATTAGTTTTTTTAAGAGTGCACACTTGCAAGAGGAGGATGAAATTATCGCACAATATAGCCTACTGTATATCTTGTATATATCTTGATTTAAGTTTTAGGTTTCTACGTAAAAAATGTAGTTGTTCTACACATTACATCATGCTTCAGATCTCTCACACCATGTTATCTCTTACATCTTATATATCTGGCTAGTGTGTGGACCATTTGTCTTTTTTTCAAAACAGCAAACAAAATGATGCATTAAACTATATATAAGTGTAAACTACATTAAAGCAGAAAATCTATATTTAAAAATATCTTTGATTTGAGGTGCATATGGGTCTTATTTGACCAAATATAAGTAAAAGTGCTGCGGCTCAAAAGTGGACAAGACACAAGGACAGGAAAAAATATGGGCCCAGGAATAGCGAGATAAGATCGACAATGAAGAAGGATCAGTAATAAGGTCTGAGACATATACAGAATGAAAAACAGATATGATCCATATCAGAATAATGAGATTCAAACATGAGCAAACTATAAGTAGAGACGACATTAGGTGTCAAAACAGGAAACAGAGACAGGAACTGACCTGTGGGTTCTACATATGGCAGAGGCTAATGCTATTAGCATTACAAGTTTGGAGAGAAGTACACAGCAAAGTCTACCAGTGTTGAAATAACACCCAGAATGTTGAATTTAACACCCTACTGTGTTTCTTTATGTTCAATTAGATACAACTGAAATGATAGTATTAAATCAACACTCAGGGAGTTAATGAAACACTGGGGATTTCGCCGTGTAGACATGGACCCACTTTAGAGCTAGGAAAAGAGATAGAAAACAGCAGTATTAATTCCAGCACAGCTCATAAAGCAAAGTGCTTAAAAGCTGTCAGTGGAACAGGTTCTCGGGGGGTAACCACTGTGAAGTATAGAAACGCAGCAGGGGATGTGTACAGTAGGATGGCAATGCAGCTAGTGTTTCAGTGGTGGGGAGTAGGTGTATCAGTACTGAAACAGGTGTCTAGTTGAGCAGCAATATCAACACACATAAGGCCAAGACAAACAGGTAAAGCACATGAGAGGCTACCCACATGCTCTTTAACTAGTCACAACCTGACACCATTTCAGCAGAGGAATAAGGTCCCAATCCAGACAGTCCTCTTACTGAAGGCTTCTTGGTGACCCCTGCTTTTGATGCTGGGTTTAAATGAGCATGTAAAAGGGCTGATAACCATCGCACTGTTTGGCACTCAGAGTTTCTATCCAAAGTTGCCATTCGTCCTCACTCAAGAGCTAACCATGTGAACCATAGGCTGGCACAGGAAGTAATGCTTAAGCTGCCAACACCATTTGCAGGAACAGAGTGTATGTGATACCATAAATCAAACAACAAAGGAGTAAAATAGAGCCTAACTACTATATTAGCCAGTAGAATAAAAACTGTAACTAACAGCTAATCACTAAAATGGAAGACCAAGATGATTGAAAAAGGTGTGTGGAATGTAAAGGCAATGGGAAGGCAAACTGAGAAGAGTCCATGGACTTGACTGCTAGATAGTTAGCAACTAGTAGTGAGTGGTGGCTCATCCATAAGGGCGGGTGGAGCAGAGCACCACCATACAGTATATATCAACCAAATGAACAAATGTTCTTTTTCATAAAGGAACTCATTCACAAGTCCAAATACTAAAAAACGAATCACTTCTTTTGAGTAACCAATGAGTTTTTGACAGATTTTTGACAAATGTTGTTTTTTGGCAGATATAAGTTCATGTTCCACTGATTTGCTCGCCATTCTAGATGTTGCACAAATATGAAGCACTCACTGTCTCATTTAGCTTCATAGAGTTTTTATTAGAACAGAACAGTTAAAGACAGGGTTGCCAGGGCCACAAATTTTACGCCAAATTGCGCTAAAATACTCGATTGCCGCAGAGATCTATAGCAAATATTCTGAATGAAATCGAATACAATTCTGCACAAAGGCACTTCTACTTAGACATCGACCGATATTGATTTTTTTTATAACTGATATGATTATTTGCATGTTTATGATTATTTGCATTTCCACCATTGAACTAAACAAACTGTTTAATTTATAACAATTTTGTCAATTTCACTTCCTTGTATACAAAACAAAACAAAACAAAAGTCTAATTTATACACCAAAATAATAAATAAAGAGTGCAAAAAATAAAGTGCACTGTTACTAAAGTGTTTTTTTTTTTTTTAAATAAAAGCTTCGATGAGGTACACTCCGTGAGATTTCCATTTCCATTTCTTAGCACCAAGCTGCTTAAACTACATATAAAGCATTTATGTAGCATATTTCATTTGTACATTAATGAATGTTATGGCGGTCCTGCACGCAATTCTCAAAACACCATTTATCGGTGGATCCGATATTGAAAAAACGATAACCACTTCTGTTAGCAAGACAGCTAACTATCAAGCTAGCTAGTTATCTAGGTGTTATAAAGGCAAGTGCATTCCACATACTCTTTGCAAGTGTCCACTCTGTCAAAGTTGGCACGGTCACATGGAAAATAATATTGCAATGCAGAGAGATCCACCCAACTGAGTGGTGATGTATTAACTATACTTAATGCCAGCCATGTCACTGGCAACACATTTGATATAATACCTGTAGGAAAAAAGTCTTTAAATAAGTGAGCAAATAAAGAATGTTCAAAAAAATATTACCTGGTACCATGCCTTATGATGCTTCATGCTTCACTGATTCTATTGTTAATGGTTGGCTTGATTTTCATTTTCAAATGCAAGAATGGCATGCATAAATGTATTAGTCCCCCACTATTTAGAGTATATGCTCACTGGTGTGAGTACAGAATTATTGGACAGCATTTACATGCTTTTGTAGCTTTTATAACAGCAATTTGGGCATGATTCAGAACATGATTCAGGTCATGCTATAAGAACAGGATACTGAACTACATTTATTGCAATTAATTTAGGAAAAAGCATTCAGATTAAAATCGTGACACTATGAATTGCAATGCTGTTCAATAATGGGCAAACTGCAAACTGTTTGTGGCTTTTGATTACGTACTTCTTATGGCGAGGGGTCGAAGGGGGTGGGGGGCCCACAATCAAATCTATCCTGCCAAAGTACATAGAGAAGAAATGGGGCAAAGCATCATGAAGCAACACATGGATACCAAACACAGTGCTCCATAGAGAACCAAGGACAAATAAGTGAGAATATATTCCATGCCCACATTTGTCATGACACACAGGCAATGGTTATTTGCTGTTGGAATATATTGTATATGTGTGGAACAATGATTTGATTTCACAACATATATTAATCTTATTTGAGAGAGAAACATGAGTCTTGACTCACATCAGAATTTTGGAATGTGAGACAAAAAGAAAAGAAAAGAATTGAAACTTTTTTTTTTAGGGTGCATGGGTGCTCAGAGATGAGTGAATGTGTCATGAGTATGACAGCTTTGAGCCACTATAGTCAAAGCATTGGGAGTGTTTAAATGCTAGAAAGATACAACATTGTGTAACCACCAGAGGGCACTGTACCTGATTACAGAAAATTCAAAAATTTAAAAGGCAAAATATTGTGTACAAAGAAAGCATGTGTAGAAGAAATCTGGAATTATTAACCCAGTTGTTATGTGAACGTAAATGCAGCTGTGGTTTGACATTGTTCTTGCCTGGACTGCAGGTTCTTGATGCGAGACAACATGTCCAGATGGCCTGCTGAATACTGCTCAATCACATCCATTACATCATATGGCCTCAAGCTCTCTTTAAACCTCCTCTTAGACACCAGGAAACGCATGATACTGAGAGCAAGACAAGCACATCTTCTCAGTTAAAACAGCAATATCAACAGAAGTGGCTTCATTAGATGTGACATTACTATAGAAGAGAAACAATTAGTATTACTTTGAGACCAATGATTTTTAAGATGATTACACTAGTTTAGAAACATGTAGAACAACAATCAATTTGCACAACCACTGAATTACAACAAAAAGGTTGTCCTTTTGTAAAGGGGTTAGGAAATATACAGTGCCCTCTGAAAGTATTGGAACAGCAAGGCCAATTCTTTTGTTTTTACTATACACTGAAGACATTTGGGTTGGAAATCAAAAGATGAATATACAATAGATCAGAAATTCAGCTGTTATTTCCTGATATTTACATCTAGATGCCACTTAGAACTTGCCATCTTTGGAGAGCAAAAGTATTACAACAGATAAGAACAACCTTATAGTTAATTGAAGTAAATACACTTAATATTTGGTTGCATATCCCTTGCTTGCAGTAACTTCATCAAACGAACGACCCACTGACATCACCAAACTGTTGCATTCCTCTTTCGTGATGCTTTCCCAGGCTTTTACTGCAGCTAATTTCAGTTTTTGTCTGTTTTGGTGGGTTTCACCCTTCAGTTTCCTCTTCAGGAGGTGAAATACATGCTCAACTGGGTTAAGATCAGGTGATTGACTTGATCAGTGTAAAACCTTTCACTTTTTTCTCCTGATGAAGTCATTTGATGTGTTGTGGATCATTGTCTTGCTACATGATGAAGTTCCTCCCAGTTACATTGTATGAATTTCTCAGAAAATTGGCAGACATAATGTTTCTGTAGACTTCTGAATTTATTCATTCCAGAAGCAGCCATGCAAGCCATATCCATTTCATCACCCCCACCATGCTTGACCAATGAGCATGTACTGTATGTTTTGGATCATGGGCAGATCCTTTCTTTCTCCCATTTTGGCCTTTCCATCACTTGATGGAGGTTAATCTTAGCTCCAGAACGTTTGTGGCTCATTTCTGTATTTCTTAGCGAATTCCAATCTGGCCTTCTGATTCTTACTGCTTATGAGTTGTTTGCATCTTGAGGTATGGCCTCTATATTTTTGCTCTTGATGTCTTCTTCAAACGGTGGATTGTGATACCTTAACCCCTGCCCTGTGGAGGTTGTTGGTGATGTCACTGATTTTGTTTTTTGGTTTTTCTTCACAGCTCTCACAATGTTTTTTTGTCATCAACTGCTGTTGTTTTCCATGGTTTGATGTTTAGTTGGTTTTTTTTTTCTTTTTCGGGACATCTCAAATTGTTGTATTGGCTATGTCCGACACTTGGTTCTGATCGATCTTCTTTTTTTTTCTCCTCAAGTTCAAAATGGCTTGCTTTTATCCCATAGACGGCTCTCTGGTCTTCATGTTGGTTTATCCTTTTTAACAACAAATGCAGTCTTCACAGGTGAAACCCAGGGCTTAAACTAAGATGAGACATTCAGAGCTATTAATTGTTAAAAAAAAAATCTATGTAACAGGACACATCTGGGCAACAAGATGCACCTGTCTGTCATGTTGCAATATTTTTTGATCAGTTTAAAAATGGGTGGGTTCAAACAAAATGTGCCAGGTTCTAGGTTGTTCAACACATCTAGATGTACAGGTGCATCTAAAAAAAATTTAATATCGTGTTAAAGTCGTTTTTCCCCCCTGTAATTTAATTCAAAAAGTGGAACTTTCATATATTCTAGATTCATTACACATAAAGTGAAATATTTTAAGCATATTTTTTGTTTGTTTTAATCTTGATGATTACAGCTTACAGCTCACAGAAATAAAAAAATCCAGTATCTCAAAATATTATAATAAATTCTGATCTATTGTCTCATGTTCACCTTTTGATCTCAAACCCAAATGTCCTCAGTGTATAGCAAAAAAAAAAAAATGGCCTTGCTGTTCCAATACTTTTGGAGGGAACTGTATATTGCATTGTATTGTCTTATATTTATTCAAACTGATATTTACTTTTGTCAAGGTCTCTCTTTAATGTGCAAAACATCTTAATTCATGTTTTATCCTGCTTAAAGTGGTCTAATATCTCATTTTAAAAATTAGAAGCTGGTCCATAATAAAGAGTCAAGTAACTGTAAGTCTAAGCAAATTGACATCAAGTCCAAGAACAATGATGTAATACAGATAGATTATTTAATAACCTGGTGACTGAAAACCTTCACAAACATTTTCAAAAGACAGTCCATGTGGCCGTCTCCTACCAGATTGCCCTTATGGTGGCTTTCAGTGCAGGAGACATATCTTGCAGAAATTCATATGTTCTATCATCGCCAAAGTCCTCAGGAAGACTCGCTTCTATAACACACATCCACAAATTCTCTTATAAACTAAAATAATGTTTCTCATATATCTATCAGGCTTTCCACAAGAGCAGTGATCCAGTTAGAACATTCCAGTGGCAATAATCTCGATCTTAAAAACACAAATGCTCAAGAGCATAATCAAGCCAAGTTATTACTTGGTAGCTCCGTATATTGTATAATTATCTTTTAGGTGTTACTATCTTTTTTAGCAGAAAATTTAGACAGGCTTCATTGTTCTCATCCTAAGATTTAATTGCATTATTAACCATGCATAAAACACTTACCTGACACACTGAATATTAAACCGCACTGTGCACATAAAAAGACTCACAGCAAGACATATTTGAACTCTAGCGAGTACTACGCTTCGCTGGCTGGCGTGTTAAGATGGTAGAAAATGTAACAGGAATATTTTTATGTCATATGAATTAAGATATTAATATGAGTCATATGAATCATATGGTATGAGTCATATGAATTATACAACCAATTCAAATGACATAAAATAGTCAGTGATTCTTTGATGAAATCACTGAATATTGTAAACAACCATTTTTTGTGTCCTCCAAAAGCATAGAAAAATCCTCATGCAGGTAAATGCAAAGAATTTGGGTGGGGGAAAAGAGCAAAATGACAAAAATATATTTGTTTGCAACACATTCAGTCATAAAAAATTCATCACAAAATCTATTATTGCTTTTGATATCTTGCGATACCCAAAAAAAAGACATAATCATTAAAATAACTGATGATGAATAATTCAGCAGATATGCATATTCAGGCATTTAAGATATTGCTTCACTACCAGGATAGGCCTTTAGTAACCTCTGTTGGTGAGACGCAGGACTCAGCAAAGTTTATGACAGAGGGTGTTGCATGGAAAGCAAATCTTGTTAAGGCAAGCTGCAACTCAGTAATTAAAAAGCCATTTTTAGACATGCACTCTTTTTCTTCTGTAGCTGCTCCTAGCTGAGCTTGTGTTATTGTGGCTTAAAGTAAAAGCGCAACCCTAAAAAACATGATTTGTCTTACTGATCAACCCCTCAATTGCTGCCAAAATGTGGAGAGAGAGAAATGGGAAAGAAATGGTTAAAAGTTTCAGATGAAAATGGTTTAAAGAACCACATGTCAATCACAAGTTGCAGACATTAGGTGGCTAATTATTGCACTTTATGAATGGACCCATCATGATTAAATGATGCCATGGCTTTGATGCTGAAAGTGGGCCACATTTTCAAAACTAATCATTTTCATCTACAAATGTAGAAGTCTATTAACTACCCAAAACATTTATGTTCGAGGCAGTAATTGACTAATAAAGCAGTTGCAGTTACTACATATATATATACATATATTTTTTAACAGCAAACTGCAATGTCATCTTGATGCTTTCTGGATCATATTTCTGGATCACAGCCTAACCTGGAGAACTCTTCGTTCCGAAGTCTTCATCCTGCATCTCAATCAGCACTTTTTTCAGTGAAGAGAAATGAGAAAGGAAGCGATGAGAGTGTAGACTGTAAGCAGGAAGAAATGAAATATAAAATCTCTCTCTTTTTTTTTTTTTTTTTTAAAGCTGATCACAGCATGGCATGAAGATGCAAAGAAACTAGCTAGTGGAGGAGAACTATTCAAATTCCTGTGCATAACCTATGGATCAGTACAGTCAATGAAAATTTGCATGTTATGGAAATAATTATCCCTCAATTTTTTATATAACCTATGCTAATCAGTAGACTATATCTGACACCATCTTTTGGACATGACAGATCTGGGAAAAGGCTATGACAGCTGGTTCTGTGCCAGTCAATACAACCTGTTCTTATTACACACATGGTCCTCACATTAAAGAGCAAAACTCAAACTGAAACACAAGGAGTAATTATAGGTGTGTGTGAATGTGTGTTTGCCTGCAGGAGTTACTGTGTGTATATATATAAAAAGAAAAACAATTCTGACCTTCTGAGGTCCGACCCTCTTTCATCTTAAAGGAGCGTTTACGCTCAGTGAAGCTCCAGCTCTTTGGCACTTTGCTAGGACTTTCTGCCGCTCCCTCATCTGCTCCAGGTGATTTGGTCTCCTTTCCCCCTGCACTCTTTGAGGGGCTGGGGAATGCTTTCTCTTTTATGCTTGACTTACGGCTGTGCATGAAGCATTTTGGGGGTTGTACGAGTGAAACAGAAGCAAAGGAATAATCAAATCATTATTTATATGTATTGATAATATACATGACAACACACTGCTGAATTGACACATACTCCTGTGAAACAAATAGAGTGTCTAACATTCTGTTTTCTGGAAATATGATTCATTTCATTCATTTTCAATGATCAATTTCCATTTTAGAAGGACATTTAGTTGTAGTTTAACTATTGCTCAGTGACAAAATCTGCAATTTTGGACACCAGTGTCAAGATTCATATTACTTCATGATATATTAATACAATAACAAAATCGTTTTCTTTATATACGTAACAATAAAACCATTTTCATTAAGACATGATATACCAAATGGCAATGGACATAAGTCATTTTCAATTCACTTTGGATAACTACTTCCATATAGTTTTTTTTTTCATTATAAATATCACACAAAAACAATAAACAAGTAATGCATCCCATCATTTACACCATGCAATCTACAGTCCCCTCATGCTGCCACAGCCATGTATAATGCACTGGAAAAACAGCAGAAAAGAAGTCATGCATGTTATAGCATGCTGAAAGTGTTTGTATGCAGAGCATGCTGAAAGTGTGTGCTCTACTGTCTTCATATTAGATTGCATAAACATTGTATGTTAGGTTGCTTAAGAAATAATAGGCATTATATAAAAGAAAACAAAAAATCAGTCTAAAATATAATCTAATATCTTAGACACTGATCAGGTGCAAGATTGTCAAGCTTGCCTTAAATTACCACTCAAATTTGATTTGTGCCAAGTATTTTCAGAAACTAAGAGAAACCGTGAGGAAAGCTTTGTGCAGATCCTGGAATGCCAAAGATGATATCACAGAAATAGGTTTGATTTTATGGTTTTATTGATTTGTAAAATGAAATACTGTTGTTTTTTGGTTTGTTGTTGTGGCAGCAACTGTCAAATAATTCTCAATTCAAATGTCATTTGGACATGATAAATACAGATGAAGCTGTGTCATTCATTGCATGCTGCATATTGCAGTGAGATTGCTAGTTTATGAAAAAGCTTGCTGTAATGGCAAAATGGTAGGCTACATGGTCTGATGACACAGACACTATCTGTATTTTCCACAGCTCTGAGCATTTTATTCCAAAGAGAAAGAACTTCCCAATAGAGGTTTTGTCTAATGGTGGGACTGAAGGCAATTTCCTAAGTGGTTAATGTTTAAATGATTGTTGGTAATTACATTTTACACGTAACTAGGCCTACACATAATTCACAAAACCCCATTGGGCAACTTTCAAGCTGTTGAAAGGTCTCTTGAAATGGTCAGGCTGTGCTACAAGCATCTCTCTTGCAATTTCTCTCTCTGTCTATCTGGCTATCCTTCCATCCTTCTAACACACCCTCTCTCCCACTCTGTCTTCACTCAAAGCTAAACGTCTGGTCTTCATAGTGATCATAGTTGACATATCAGAGAAGAGTCTACTGACAACAACACAACCAGTGAAATGTGAAAAACTGGGTGTTAAAATGCATTGAACTACTTTATAGTTTTTATCCAAAAAGCGGCACTTGACATTTTTATATTACGGAGAATAAATTGAAGGAACATATTTGGAAACAGGGTCAGAAATGAGAAATTATAAACAGGGAAAAGACACAGATCCAAGTGCTGGAGTAAAATCCGGGCGTGCAGATGTTAGTATCTGTGTGCTACGGTACCTATTGCTTCTCGGGCAACACCCACAGAGGGGGTCTTTGTGTGAAATCTCACTACTGCAAGTGTGGTTCAGTGGGTGGTGAGAGACACAAGAGATTGTACAAGGAATTGTCAAAATGGTGGAGGCCATAATTAAGAGATAAATTATTGAGAAGACAATTCAATTTTGAAATATGCTTTGAAATATTACAGTACAGTATTTTACAAGGTACTCACTTGTCAAAAGTATACAGCTCAAGTATAAATTTAGGAACTTAATTAACCTTTGTAAACTTTATAACACGTTATTGATATACGATGTTAAATGTGTTGTACTAGAGTCTTTACCTTGTAAATATATGAAGCAGTACTGTATTATAAAGCGCTACTGAAGTGAATATAATTTTTTGAATCACAGACATCCAGAGAGAAATGCATGGACTTTGCATTCCTACGAAGAATAATGCTGGTGCATGGAACTCCCAAAAAATCTGCCACATCAATGATCTTTGTAATGTATGGTTTTTGGAAATCGACATTCAAAAATCCATGAAAACTTTAGCTATTTAACCAACCTGGGAGAAGCTTCAGGCTGTGAGTCCTTCCTTTGGTTTAAAAAAGAGAGAGAGAGAATAGACAGACATGGACAATAAATTATGAGATAGCATTAATAAAGTATTGAATGGTTAAGGAATTGTGACTAACGCAAAACTCATATTGAAAATAACAACAAATTCACTAACTAAAAATGGACTCCCATGTCTCCTGTATACTGCTGGCACAAAATAAAATTTGGAAGAAATCCATTTAAGATTAATAGAGAAGTGTCACTCCAACCTGAATCCAGACTTGCCCTTCAGACTGCGCAAGAGGTCCAGCTGATTGAGAGGAGGGATCAGTCTGAGGAAATAGGTTCACAGAAAACACACTTATTATTGAAAAATTAGCATTAGTTATAAACCCTTTTTATTTCCATTTTGAATTTTTTTCATTACAGATGACTTATAGGCAAACTAAATATAATACACTATACACTATCAGTCAGAATTTCTGACACAGCTGCTCATAGAAGGTTTTATTTTCTATTTATTTGCTTGTTTGTTTAACTATTTTATATTACTTTATAACAATAATGCAGATATTAGAATAATAAAGAAGAGTACAGTGTACTTTTTGGTTATTCTATTTATGTGCAAAAAAAAACAGTACACAGAAAAAAAAAAGAATATATATATATATATATATATATATATATATATATATATATATATATATATATATATATAAACACTAACGGTTATTTGATTATTATTGAAAAATTCAGACAGAAGAAGTTAAACACAAACAGATTTTTTTTAATGGTCAGAAATAGTAGATACACAATTCAAAAGCAACTCATATTTCTTTTGCTTCTGTGTATATCACAAAATAAAATCATAAATGACCTCAAACAGAAAAAGCATCCCTTAAATCAGTCGTTGCAGATAAGAGTGTAAATCATTAAGTTAAATCCAGTCAATACACATATGCCCTGCTTTTAGCTAGCCTTAGATATAGCTTTTGAATGATATTCTGAAATGATCATAGAGAATTGTGAAGAGGATTGTACTGCATAAAAATATCAGAGATTATGACATATGATCTTGGTGAAGCAAAAAGATTCTGAGCTGAGCATAACTTAACTTGACTCTCCAACACACGGTAAGCAAATCTATAAATGAGGCCTGGACCTGGGAGACCAAGCTACCTCTGAACTGAACGAATTAATGTCAATAATATATTTAGCTCTTTTGGGTGGTGGGATCTGAAAACAAAGATAATAAACCATAAACATAAGTCACTTTTGATTTTGGTATCTGATATTTTTGGCAATAAAAAAAATATATATATATATATATCGACTTATTCATTTCTTTTGCCTAGATTTTAAACAATAATCATAAAACAATTTATGTTTTTTTTTGTTTTGTTTTTTCTGTTACTAAGAGAGAAAAATTACACTTAGCATCAAAATGCCTTTAAGACAATGACAAATATGTAGTCAATCCAGTGTCTCCAGACTTTTGGCTGGTACTGTATGTAATTTAAAGTCCTTATAGTAAAATATGTCCACTTGGTGGCCATCTTGGCATTTTTCCCAGGCAGGTATTTTCAATCATACAAGACTAGGCTCCTATCTGCTTGAATGGGGCAAGACCCATAAACCTGAATCAGACTGACAAGGTGGTCTTTCAGAAACTGATTTGAAATGGCGTTAAAATGTTGTAAGTAATATGTGGTGTTCGGCTCTGATAACATGCACAAAAAAAAGGAAAGGAAAAAAACAGGTTAATCACAACTTGAGCAAAGTGTCTTGTATCTGTGCATGCATCACTTTAAGAATCTGATATTATTTCCATGGTTTTTCACTAGAGACCTGATTATTACTGAACATTAAATGCTGCCCCATGCTGCCCCAATGCCCCATTCATATATCAAGGAGTGGCCTATCTCTGATCATATTATTTCTGTAATCAATGTTAGAGAGGCTGCTATAGCTTCAGCCACCAATGGAGTCCTACAACCTCCATCCAGCCTTTCAAACCTTTTTCCTTTCAAGGATATTGATATGATATCATTATGTGGCATCGTGATTCAGAAAGGTCTGTTGTGGGTGCAGGCTTTGTGCACTTACACACCTGATTCTTGATGTTGAAATTGTAGACTTAGCAAGATATGCTCAATCTACAAGGGTTCAATTTAATCAATCTGCTCCCACAATGGTGCTTTTTCAACAAGAAATTGCAGCCTGGTCCGCTCACTTTTATAACTGCCTATCTCATCTTACAGTCACTGCAGCCACTACAGTATGTCTGTAGATAGCGATGCAACTAAGCAGGAAAGTATGAAGCTAAGTTCTAAGTATGAAGCTAAAATAAGGTGAATTCAAAGAGGTGTTTAGGAAATCCAGAGAATGCGCCCTATCTCTGCTCAGACCCTATGACTATGCCATAAACCTGCCCTCACACTGCCCTCAACCTTGATCACACTCCACGTTACTAACTGCCACAGAAAATAAAGCCATAGAAGAATACAACTCTGTGGCTTTGCAGAAAGGCTACATCAGACTTGGTGTCTGCAGTCTTCGTGTTTGTACAGAAGCAGGGAAGAGGTCACCACTCCTGAATTGATTATTGTGTGCTGAACCAAAACAGCAGTATAATATAGTTACCCACTCTGTCTGGTGCCTTCAGCTCTGGAACAACTCAAAAGAGCTACAGTCTTACTGCCTACAACTTAGATGGGATCAGAGAGGGTCACAAATGGAAGACAGCTTTCAGTACCACATCAGGTCCTTATAAATATTTGGTGATTTGATAGGGACTGGTCAATGCCCCTCTCTCTTCCAGGCATTTATAAAGCTATACTTAGAAACATACTCAGCTGGCAAAATCCTGCCCAGTCCTGTAATGGCCATGGTTCCATATCTCTATAGACTTTATAACAGATCTGCTTTCTTCTTAAGGCAAAACAACCATCTTTTTGGTGATCGAACACTTTCCATTAGCATTTTGGGGGCATATGTCATGAATTGCTCAAAACAAGCTAAATTAAAGTTTTGTAGTGGCCTAGTCAAAGGCCTGACTTGAACCAATTGAGATGCTGTGGCAGGACCTTAAACAGGCAGTTCATGCTTGAAAACCCTCCAGTGTGGCTGAACTAAAGCATTTCTGCAAAGAAAAGTGGGACAAAATTCCAGCACGGCTTTGTAAAAGACTGATCTCCAGTTATCGGAAGCATTGGGTTACAGTTATTGCTGCTAAAGGTGGCACAACCAGATTTCAAATTTAAGGGGGCAATTAGTTTTTCCACATGGGTGATATGTGTTGAATAACTTTTTTTTGCTTCAGTTAAAAAAAAAAAAATACAAACTATATTGTGTGTTTACTCAGGTTGCCTTTGTTTTATGTAAACAGGCGAAATCAGGACACACGGCACTGTAGCATCTATTTTAACAATGTCTATCAGGCTGTAACAAGAGTTTAGTTAAGTGTTCTTTAAAAATCTATTACAACAAATTCATAAGATATTTTGGAAATGGTGCAATGGCATGAAAAATTAATGGGACCATACAACCATACAATCTAATATCATGAATTCTGCGTTCACAGTATCTGGTTACAACTTTGCAATAACAAAGATAATAGCCTCCACTCTGTTATAATAACCTCCACTCTTTTAGGAAGGCTTTCTGCTAGATTTTGCAGTGTGACAGTCAGGAGTTGCCCATTCAGCCACAAGAGCATTAGTAAGGTTGGGCACAGATGACAGGCAATGAGGCCTGGCACACAGTCCAGTTTATCCAACACAAAAGTGTTTGGTGTGGTTGAAGTCAGGGTTCTCTGCAGCCATTCAAGTTCTTCTACACCAACCTTGGCAAACTGTGCTCTTCACAGAGCTTGCTTTGTGCACAGGGGCATTATCATGCTGGAACAAGTTTGGGCCCCTTAATTCCAGTGAAGGGAAATTGTAATGTTACAGTATACAAAGACTTCCTAGTCTACTGTGTGTTTCCAACTTTGTGGCAACAGTTTATGAAAGGCTGGGTGTGACATATGAGTGTGATAGTTAGGTGTCCACATACTTTTGGTCATATAGTGTATCATGGCATAACATTAACACTGTAACTCTTTGAATCTACTTCAAATTTTCTTATCATGGTATACTAGCATACTGAATTTTCTTTCATTAAATTTTTTGCAAAAATGTGTTACGGTTAATTTTTCATTTTTTTCATCATACTAAGCAGTAAAACTACAATATAACGACACGTAAACGGAACCAATGACTCATTTAATATCTTAAAAGTAGAATTGGCCATTGTGTTTCTGGCAAGGAAAGAACAGAATGTTTGCAGTTCTGGCTCAGTAAAAGCTTCCCATCACAGAAAATGAAAGCTCCTTCAGGCATTAATGCAGGTTGCACTTTTTTTTTATCTTAAGGCCTAAAGGGCTTTAATGGTTTATTACACATTATTAGTGGTACCCTGGAGATACTGAATTTATAGACTTCTGTTAGAGCAAAAGTATGAAAATGAGAGTAATTCATCTATGAAATACCAAAAAATGATGAAATAGTGATGCAATAGCTGACATTGAAATGACAGCTCAAATGTACTGCTGTACCTGTACATTGGAACAGATACTGTCTGCTCGTAAAAATCCCAGGTTGACAGCAGGTCTGTTCGAGAAAGGTTTGTTGCATAGAATCTCCAGGCAGCCTGATGATGAAATGTAATTTTGCTAATTAAAAAAATGCCAAAAGGTATATAAGATAGGTAATCCATTTTCAACTTTTTCACATTTGTAGTGTTATTACCTGGAACTTAATTGGGATTACATGTCATGAATCTACGCAATGTTAATATTTGAAATGAATATGGCTTGTAAATAAATATTAATTATTTATAAATTAAAAAATGTAATTGCATAAGTATTCACCCTCTTCACTGTGAATCACTTAAATATGTTTGCTATATTTGGCAGAAACCCAAACCTGCTCATCAGACTGAGAAGATCATCCCCACAGTGAAGCGTGATGGTGGTAGCATCATGTTGTCTGGTTGATTACCATCAGCAAGGAAAGGTTAACTAGTCAGGGTTGAGGGCAAAATGCATAGAGACATGTAAAAGGCAGTCTTAGAAATCCTGTTCTAGTCTGCAGGAGACTTGAGACCGCAACAGAGGTTCACCTTCAAACAAATTAATGGCCCTTATCATACTGCCAAAGCTACATTGGAGTGGTTCAAAATTGAGAACTTGAATGTGTTTGAATGGCCTGTTCAAAGACCAGACCTCAATCTTAGTGACAATCTGTGGCAAGACTTGAAAATTGTTGTTCCCCAACAGGATCTATCCACACTGACACTGCTTAAGCCATTTTGCTAAGAAAAATGGGCAAAATATCAGAATCCAGAGGTGCAAAGCTATTAAAAGAAATTCAGTTCCAGGTTGTAACACTAGAATATGGGGAAAAGTTCAATGGAGATGAATATTTATGCCAGGCACTATAGCATGAAGCATTTTATCTCATCTACGCAAACATAATGCTGATTGAATGGGATACTGTAAGTGTATACATTGTAATCTAAGAGAATAATTTAAAATGCTAATGAGGCTAACAGTCCAAAGGCATAAACACATTTCCATACATTTCATAATTAGCAATGACTTAATTTTTGTGATTTGTTTCTTTAACTATATGATTGAATGTTGACAAAAAAAAATCATCCCATTACCTCAGCATAACCATAATTTAATTCTCAGGATCAGTGTCCCTGCTCAAGCAAGAAATGAAAAACCCTGAAAGCTTCCATATATTCAATTCAGGTCTGCAACTGTGTCTGCTTGTGGTGTGCGAGATGTGATTTACCTGAATAAGGCTTGCAGCAGGGTTCCGGCGTTTCTCAAAATGCTTCTGTCTGTGCTGCTCCTGGACCTTCAGAGCAAAGCCTGAACCCAGAATACCCTGAGAGAGTGTGTGGTGGATGGAGATTGTTAAAAGAACTGACTAAAGAACTAAAGGAAATGACAGGGATGCTTACTTACAGGGATGCAAACTTACTGCTGGGAGAGCAAAGAAAGCCACGCCAATTAAGCTGAAGGTTGCGGCGATCAGGCGTCCATTCCATGTGACAGGAAACTTGTCCCCATAACCAATAGTGGTCAAAGTGATCTGAGGATAAAGACATGTTTCACATCATACCACATGATTCAGATCCACTGTACACTGGATTGCTTTGAGTTTATCATTTAGTTTATCATGATCGAAAACCTTACTAAATCAATTCTCTTTTGCTCAAGAACAAATGATCTATAACTTCTTAATCTAAGAAATTCTTGCACAAAATTGAAATAATTTGGTTATTTTCTAAATTACATGTGATATTGCTTTAATTAGCATGGTCCTTTTATGGTATTGTTTTGCTTTGCTTACAGCAGATTATGGAATCTTTTTAAAAAAAAAAATATTGTATTTATAAACATTGTGAGTTCAGACACTACACTATGTGTGAATCTGATCATTTTCTGTTCAACAGTAAGCCTGATTTTTACATTAGTGGTCAACAGCATTTCTAGTCAGTTCAGACAGTAATGGGGTAGATTTCCTCAGCTATCCTCATGAGAGTTCACAATCTCATTAGTCAACAGCAGTGCTCTAGTGCTGGAGTGCATAAAGGCACAAAGGCACAAAGGCACAAAGGCCTGGGCTGATGTTAGCGGCTATGATACTCACCAGCCCCCACCAGAGAGCATCAGCATAGGTCTCAAACATCTCAGCATTATTATCCTTCTCTACTGAGTACACCAGAAAAGAGGCCAGGATGAGACAGAGGAAGCCTATATACCATGCAGTGATGAGCTCCTATGAGTAAACAAAACAGACGGCACACATCTACTATCTTAGATCTGTTTATATGTTTATAACTCTTATTAATAATAATACTGATTATGACATCAGACTCTAGGCATGTGCCAATATCACATTTTCCAGTCAAAATAATTATGTAACCTTTTTAATATGCTTTACAATAATATGGTGTTCTTTAAAAGTACACTATACCTAAGCACTTTTGAATTCTCAAATCTGTTTGGTGTCAAGTTGTTTAGATGAATTTTCTATAACGGCAACACTGACAGCAGTGCCACTATATTTCAAATCACAGGTATATATCAATACATGCGTTATGATACATTATCATTTTTGTAGTAAAGGCTCATTGACAGGAAATTGTATGATGGACGCAGCACATAATCTAGTAACAAACAGATTTCAAAATGTTGTTATTTATCAAAGACAAAATGTATAATTGGCACTATGGTGAATGAGACATAAGGACAGGTTTATATAACATGTATGGAAGGAGTTTCCGGTGTCAGGTCTTTGTAACATTTATTGCATTTTTCACTATGGCACTGTCTTCAGATCAGAGGACTTTGCACTTTCTGGTTTCTTGGTAAATGCCCAAATCTATTGATCTTAATAAATTCAAGAGTGAGAGAAAAAAAATGAGAGGTGCAACACCCAGCCTGGTCACGTCCCCTCCAGACCACGAGAGGGCACCCTCCCCCAAATTCTAAAACTTTTCTTCCGATTCATTTCCTGTTTTCTGTCTGAGCTCTATAAAAAAAAGCACATGGACTTTTCAGTATTTGATATGTCTTTCAGTTTGCCTGAAGTTCCAAGTTGTGATTTGTTTGGATTGTTGTCTGTGAATGACCCTTTTTGCCTTTGCCTAGCCCCTTTGATTTCAATGCTGATTCTGTGTCTTGTTTATTTTTGTTTTTTTTTTAAGCTCTTTGTTCACGTTTTTGGATTTGTCTGAGTTCTGAGTATTTATTGGTTATGACCCGGACTGTTTCCGAAATTGTTTTGTGCTTAATAAACCTCAAGCATATCAATCCTTACTCTATCCCTGAGACCTCTTTGTTACAAGAAGCTAGTAATGGAATGACTGTTTACTATAACTACTAAAAGGAACTACTGTAATTTGTCTTGAGGATGTTCCATAACATTAATAGTAACTAAAATAAAAGGGTAAAAAGCACGATGTGCCATTCATTAATAAAGTAAAAATTGTAATTGTTGGTAAATTGCTGTAATATAAGAGGAATAAAACACTTGGAAAATACTCCACTTCAGGCTGGTAATAATAGCTCAACTTTGTGTCAGGGTGCATCATATTTACACCCACATTTTTGATTAGTACTGCTTTATGCCTTACTTATAGAACAGTTATCTCCCAGTGTAGCAGCTTTGTCTAGTATGCTGTTGGAAGAATTATGAGAGCCCTTCCCATAATTCTTCCAACAACATACTAGGGGAATAAAGATACATAAGGTCTTCAAATTTGTCCAAAATAAGAAACCTTAGAGTGTGTGAAGATTGTTGTCCATCACAACAAAATTATGAATGCCAAGAATGGTAATACAATGTATAACTGATTATAGGCACACACAGAATTATACCGTGATTTAAAATAGTCAAATACGTGGTAGTCATTCAGAACACAACATCATGAGCATGACAAAGGCTATTAAATAGACTTACTAAAGTAAGGCAATGAGTCTTCCTCAATAAAATTTTTATTTTACTGTCGACTCACCTTGATTTATCGTTTTGTTGTGAAACTTTTGCTTCCCTACTGGCAATAAGCAAACTTTTACCATCATTGTAATGTCTGTGAACATTTCTTTCCCTATCACTCATTCACACGCACATGCAGACACACACCTTGCTATGCGCATAGACCACAGATCCCAGTAGTTTCCATGTGCCTGCCCGACGGTCCATGCGCAGCATCCGGAGGATCTGCAGGAACCGGAGACTGCGGATGGCCGAGGTGGCGAACACATTGCCCTGTGAGCCAGCAGCCAGCACAGACACAGAGGCAAACAGCACCATGATGTCTGCACAGGAGAAGTCAGTCACTTTTCATTCCCAACACAGCCCTTGGTCATTGCAACAGAGATGGTCATTGATTCTTTGAAGACACTTCCCTTCTCTTCCAATAAACGCTAATTAAAATAACACTTGTAATCAGTTTTCTCTCTGTTATTAAAACTCTTTTAGTTATGGTAGAACAACTTCTCATTCATCTGGATCAACTGGAGTACATGTGAACAACATTTTCCAGTTCAAAGACAAGGAATAGTCTCTCTATTGTCTCCTTTCATTATGAGTGATAAACAGGAAATAAGTCTGTGATTGAGACCTGTCTGACAGCCAGTGCAGTTCCTTGGTGTGAGCAAATTAAGCAGCTCGAATGGAGCAAACAGCCATTATTCTGCTGCAGTTAATATAGTACTGACATCTCTAATGTCTGAGTTCAGAGCATGCCAAACAGCTTTGCACTTTATTTCCCAGAAAATGCAACCAAGGCCCATTTTTCCTGTCTCAGTGGAAAAGTGCATAAGAGAAAAGAGAAAGCATGTGGAGGCGGGGTCTGACGGCAGAAGTGAAAACACAAATGTCTCATGTTCTCAGAAAAGAATAATTAGCCTCACCTATAACACAGAAGGGCTTGCGAGCGAATTTCAACCTCCCTCTCCATCCTCTGTAGCGACAGCAGCAGCCAGCAGCCCAGAGCCGCACTATATACTCCACACCAAACACCACGATGGTCACAATTTCCTGAGGAGATGTGGAGACATATCACATTACCAATAAAATCCCACAGCTCATCAGTGGCAGGCAGCAATATAAGAGCAATAGCAGAAAAAGGCTGGGGAGGATCAACATTATTGCTATGAATTATAAATGAGGTCGAAAGTGCAGTAAAGCCCAAACAACTAAAATACATTTTGGAATTTTTAAAAATCAATGTATGTCACATATTTACAGACCAAAGATTCAACCTGAGGAATAGTTTTAAATATTTGTTTTTCAGTGATCTCTTTTGTCATTTCCTGGAATGGGTGTCAGCATAATAGTATCTAATAGTTCGAGTAATATTAGTAAATTTGGTATGACTAATACATTGTAACTTGAGTTTGCAGGATCTTATAAATGTATGCGAAACCCAAGAAAGCAGTGCTTAGTAATTAACTCCTTAAATTACTGGCTTATTATTCGTTTTCTTTTTGTTTGTTTGTTTGTTTGTTTGTTTGTTTGTTTGTTTGTTTTAAAGTGCATTTATACCAGGGGCGGCTGGTATAAACAGGCTAGCAGGGCCCTCCACCTACTCTTTCAAAGAAAAATTACATCAATATATGGTTTAATTTGTGGAATCTACATCAGAATCTACATAAATTATTTGCTGTTAATATATATACCTGAAGACTGATCATTTTGGACTTTTGTAGGACTATTGTAAGTAGAATGGTATGAAGAAGTGAGGCTGAGGCTGATTTCTTACTAGCTCAGACTGTAGATTCATGTAGCCTTAAAGGAGTAATATTATGCTTTTTAATGCTTTCCTTCTCCTTTAGTGTGTAATGTATCTGTCTGTACATGTATAAGATCTGCAAAGTTAAAAAGCTCATAGTCTACCCCAAAGGGATTCATTCTATCTAACAGAGAACACTTTTCCAAACCTGCCCAAAACAGCTTGTTCAAAGTCCAGATATTACTTCTGCAAATGTCTACATCACTATGTGAAATATTAACATAATCCCACCCAAAGGCAGCCACGAAGAAAGAAAGCGAGGCTTAGTTTTAAATATTTGTTTGTTTGAGTCAGCATAATAGTATCCAATAGCATCAATAATATTGGTAATCTTGGTATGGCTAATACATTGTAAATTGAGTTTGCAGGATCTAATCATATGTATGAAAACCCAAGAAAGCAGTGCACAAGTCATGTGATAACACAGAGTAAAATGCTCCCTTCTTTTGATCTTCATTTTGACTGATATTTTTCACTCCCTGTAACTGATAAATCCATAGCTGACACATCAGTAAGCTTAAGTCTTACAAAGATGATGGAGCTAACAACGTTTGCATCAGTCTCTTGTAGTACGTTTTCTTAGATCTACATTTGCTGAAGATGTACACCTCCAGTATAATTAAAGACACCTCCGACCCCTCCCACAGTCTGTTTCCCCTCCTGCTGTCTGAGAAAAGATCCAGGAGGACCCGCACCAGGACTAACAGGTTTTTAAATAGCTTCTTCCCTCAGGATGTAAAGATCAAGATCACACTGTGCCCCCCCCAAAGCACACCCACCACCTTACCTATCCTTAACCCTCCCATCTTTCTCTCCCTAAAAATGTCTTTGGAGGCAAAACTAAAAATGGACAGACTAAGCACACATTATCTAATGAAACTACAAATTACGCAAAAGTACAGATGACAGAATCGTAAGTTTAGTGTTTTTTTATTTTTGTTTACCTTGATTAGTATTAGAAGAAGCTTGCCATGAACCCAGTAGGACAGTATGGACTAAAAAATTACAAATCACAAAAGCAGCTTTCTATGTGCCTTTAGGTTTGTCCCACATCATTTTTATTATGCCATCTATGAGACCTTGTAATATAATGCATTGCTCACCCTTAACAGTTTCATTATCAAGCTACTGATGTACTGTATATTAGAATCTAGCCCTCACATCTAATATCATAACCACTCATCAGTGAATTATTCAGTAACTACAGTAAAGTTTTAAGCACATACAAAAAATGCCTTCAAAAATAATTAAATTAAATGTCCCTATGTTTAAAATAAATACTATAAATAGCAGTAAACAGTAACAAATGAAACGG